>NC_053026.1:613910085-614142557 GCF_003073215.2 Triticum urartu | reverse complement strand
ACCAATTACACTGTTTTTCTGACAATCAAAGCTCATATTTTACATAAAAATGGTTATATATTCCTGTCAATCCTGCATAGATGCACTTCTATTCTGATAAATGGGCTATTCGCTTTAAAAGTAAGATTCCCTTGGTAGCTTCACTTCAGTTGTATCTCCGTACATACATGAGTGTTTCTTCCTTCCATTTACATGAGAGCAAAATAAGGCATGTCAAGTTAAATCTTTGATACATTGTACGTGTTAACTGAAAGAGAAATTCTAGATGTGTACTTCCGGCCCTTTGTGTGATTGTTCTATGGTGAGGCTGCACCTCTTTTGTTGTCTTACGCGTGATGTACTTGGTCATGTCACAGCTCTTAGTTTTTTGAATATAGCGTCTGTCTACCAGTTGTTTCATATTCCTGGTTGTTTCTTTTGATAATTCTGTGAATTCTTCCGATATTGGTTGTCCCTTAATATAGCACGCTTCTATATGCCAGTCGTTTGATATTTAATTAAGTAAGGAATTGTCAGGCTACTTGGAAGGAGTTCGTGTGATGTCTAACCAAGTTCAGCAAGTTGCTGGAGCTGCGCTAGAGCCTGCTGTTTCAATGAACACCTATAACCTTAAAAAGACTCTTACAGAGGTTTATGATGCTATAGCAAAACTGCAGCAACTTACTGATGCAGTCAGTCTCTCCTTACAAAAGTAAGGCACGTATCCATATTATGTTGAGTCCAGTTCAACACAAAATGGATATTCTGCTGATGATATGGATGGTGAGTATAACAACTACTATTAGACGAGCTCTGTCGACATGCACCCGCCATAGGGGCTAATAGTGCTTAGACGTTGTGGCGTACCTTGCCTTCCTCTATCATGATCAATGTTGCTATGCATAATATATGTTACCAAGTAGCCATCTTGGTAAGCTATCAACAATAAATTGCAATCAATGATGAATAATATATGTTGTACTTGCTTAAGCCACTTTTTATGTTGCGTATTCTATTTGAATATGCTATGTACTCCCTCTGTAAACTAATATAAGAGTGTTTAGATCACTATTTTAGTGATCTAAATGCTCTCATATTAGTTTACGGAGGGAGTAATAACCACTTAAACTTCCATCAACAGTTTTTCTAAATCAGTATGTGTCTGTGTGCTTGTTATTAATTCGAGTTTATTATACTTTGTGCTAATGTCATGGCAATCAAGGGATTGGACAGTTCGATTCCACAGGTGGCTTCTCACCAAACCAGGTTGCCGTAGACACCATCGGCTTCAATCTCATGGACGGCGAGGTAATTTTTTCCTAACACCTATTCATCTTTGGTCAAATGCTGCCACCGAGCTATTTAGGCAATAGCCATATTAATGTTTGTTTCGATCAATTCACTGTATTTCTGTCATTTCAAAACTATTACCTGTATGTGTGTGAAAAGAAACCAGATATACATGGCTTAAGATGGAGGCTTGCACACTCAGGGTAGGTGGTCAAAGCCCTCTTCTATTGTTGTGGCACTGGTGAGCTTGCACGGAGTAGCAGCCTGGAGAGGCGGCCGACGGTGCACTTGTGAAGCAACAATAAACACGTCTCATGCCAACACGCCAAGATGAGCTTCACCCAATCCCTCTCTCTGTATATATGCAAGCTTGTGTGATGTGCTCTGCTTCCTCCTCCCTTTTTTTAATTAATGGATCTCTCACTGAGCAGAGCATGTTGTTTAGGTTGGCAGCATAAATGATATAGCTAAGTTATCTTCACCAAAGACAGGTTCATCCTATTGCTTGCCTCAGTATTCCATAGATTATCTGCCATGTATGCCTATTGCTTTCCTAACTTGGTAAAGTTCCTCAGATTTTGGTATGTGCATTTGGGCCTTTTTGCCCTTCTTGTTCAAGAAAACAGGATCCTGATGAATGTAATGATGTTGGACAAAGGGCGATTTCTCATGATTGGGAGAGCCTTGCTGATTCATTTCGACCACAGTACCAGAACCCAGGTTGTACAACACCACGCTGTAGTTTTGTTGCTTAGTAGAAAGTCACTTACTTGTTTAGATGATGAGAAGTCAATCACTTAGTCGTTGCAGATGTTAACTTATGATAGGAAAATACTTGTTGCTAGATAATACTAGAAATAGGAACTACAGTATGACTAGCATTCTAGCTGACAATACATCATAAGTCATGCTGAACTTTCCTTGACATGCCTTTGGTTCCTACATGTTGTTGCATTTTTCTGATAGTGTCATGTCTCTGTGGACACAGGTGAATGCAGTTGACTCTTGAAGATCGAGGGCACCAAAGACATATGCCGAGGCCGTCCATCGACAACCTACCCAAGGTCCGGATTCATCGAGGAGTACAACAGGAGACGCTGTCGGCTGCCTGCAGGTCTGGAAACCACACAATATCTCTCAAACCCACTATCCCCTAATTGATGAATCTCCATGCTCAGTTGGGCTACAGCTAATTTATCATCGTTTCATCTTATTCTATTATGCAAACATCCTGTTTTTCAACAAGAGAAAGAATATTACTCCCTCTGTTCACTTTTATAAGGCCTTGAAGACATTTCAGACAGGGTGCAAAGTAGCTCATTTTCAGCTGTCTGAAATGACTTATAAAAGTGAACGGAGAGAGTAAGAAATTTTGTTCATTTTGTTGTAGCAATAGCGACTGTATGAACAGCAGTACTGTGTTTTGGCCGGTTGTTCTTGTGTCTTCTGGCCATGTGCGCTTTACCGCTTTGTTCCAAAAAAACCTGGAATGTTTGTTCTGCTGGTACTGCTCTCTGGCTAGGACATTTTTCTTTGAATAACATAAATGAACCTAATATTGCTTAATATGTTATATCACATTTTGTATTGATGTACTTGTGCACACCATCTGGATGCTTTGAAAGGTTTTACCTTGCTTTCTTTTGATTTGAGTTGTCTTTATGTCAAACACTATTTGTTTTAATAGATTTAATATTTGAAGTGTCATAATTAATTTTATTTGGCATGGCTTGCATGGTATAAATACATACTATAAGAACCCATTTAGAGTTTAAATGTCAGCAAGTTCTACTACCTTTTTCCGTTTGCTTTGCATAGTTTCTAATACATTTATGGCTGATTTGAAGTTTGCACATGTGATGCTCTCTATATAAGCTATGCATTTGTAGTTGGATTCTCTATAGAGCTGAAAATTACACTCGAAACTATCTATTTTTATGATACATGGTCGTGTAACTGTGGATGGAAATCGAGTTAAGGTAAAATGGAAAAGGGATAAGAAATGCAATTTCTATGAGCGAAATCATCCTGAAACATATGGTCGTTTATTATTTATGCTTCTATGGTAGTGAGATCAGTTAGTAATGTTACACATAATTATTTTTTCCAGCTGTGCCCCTCACTCTGTTGAGCATGTTTTTGTTGCACCGGTTAGTTGTTAAAGTGCATGTATTTCAGCCCATCATCAGGTTTCCACTATTGTACATTTCTCTTGCTACTTTGTTGTCTAAATTATATTTTAGGAAACTATTTGAACTCTTCAGCGGGCCATTTGCTCTATGTTGTTTCTCTTTAGGAATTAGGAGTTTCTTCACGATGCCACTTCCCACCTCGAAAGGCGTCGATGTCGGCGATCCAGTTTATGTTCTGCATGCATCACTTCTTCAAATGAAACCCCAACCTGAGCAAGGTCATGGTAGATTAGATGATAATGTATTTGTCTTATGTGCGTGTGTGTCAGAACAAGTGATCTATTAGTTGAGCATTATGTAAATTAGACTTGGCAATAAAGCTTTGACAAGTGTATTTGCTGTCTTATTGTACAGTTTATTACTATCCAAATTATTCTTTGTAAACCAACTCAAAAGCTGTGAATCGATGATTGCATTTGCTAAGACAATTTTGAAATATTTTATTGGGTCTATGTTTATTATTTTGGCCCTTTTCCAAGCTGGATTGCACCATCCATTGCCTCTGGCATGTGCCATGTTTTTCAAAATTATGCTCCTCTATTGCCTGGTGGTTTTTACTGCTGTCCATGGATATAACTTTTGCCAACCATGAAGAGTTGCTTAGACAATGAAGTAATTTTCAATACCAATGACACATGCAACAATGATTCTACCTAATGTTCATCAGTACTGTAAATGAGCTGTCGTAAACTCATTCGCCTTTTGAGCCATCATCACAATGGGTCTATGTATGTAGTTTGCTACTCATTTCATGCTTTTCTTAGAACCGTAATGTAACAATTTCATATCTTTTGTGCCTAAATATTCTAACGTGCATGGTTTGAAAACTTGAATTTCCCTCAACCTTTGTGCCATCGTAAGCTTCTTAAAACATTATGTGTTATCACTAAGTATCTATCTACCAGTAGTAAGTATTTATTATTTCGATCTGTGTGAATTTTCCTATCACCACTCTTACAATACTTGGCTTGTTGTCGCCCTTTGCGCCATTGGCGCAACGGGTCATCTAGTAATAATAAATCTCGGATGACAAGACTTTCTCAAAACAATTATAATATGATATAGCAAGATGGTATCTCGCTAGCCCTTTCTGAGACCGCAAAACATAAATGCAGAGCACCTTTAAAGATTAAGGACTGACTAGACATTGTAATTCATGATAAAAGAGATCCAATCATAGTCATACCCAACATGAACTTTTTTAGAGTTCATCCTTGGTGCATTGCTAATGTGTTTGTTACTTAATTTATAGGTTAATAAAATGTCCAGTGGGCACATATAAATGCTTTTTTACCTACTGTCTTGTATATATGTTTGAAAATGATTGCTGCTAGCTGTTAATTTTACCTAAACAGAGAAGCTACTGTTAATAATGCCCCAGATTCAGAAAACATGCTGATCACGACTAGTATAATTAAGCAAGATATGCATGCATCCTATATATGTCAGGATGTTTAGCTGTTTACAATGGTTTAGTGATGAATCTAATTATAGTAAAGTAATGCACACACCCCTTCCAATTAGAAACAGTCTGAAAAAACGAGTCATGTGAAAAAACAGAACACCAGGTGTGATACCTCCTAGATAACACTAGTTGATATATCAAGAAGATGAGATCAGATTCCCCACTAATTAACTGCTGGTACTAGCTAGAATTTTGCACTCAAAAGCAAAAGCTACAATTTCAAGATAAAATCATCTCAAACTTAACTTGTTTCACCCCTAAAACATGCATATAATATACTCCCTCTGTTCCAAAATATAAGTATTTGTAGTGATTTCACTATGAAGCACATACGGGTATATATAGATGCATTTAGAGTGTAGATTCACTCATTTTGCTTTGTATGTGGTTCATAGTAGAATCTCTTCAGAGACTTATATTTAGGAACGGAGGAAGTATACGGGGAAGGAATTAACAAGTGTGTACAAATTCTAATTGGTGTCGTCGCCGATGGCAACGACTGAAGCTGCTGCAGGAGGTGCTGTGGCCTTGTACTTGTACCACTTTGCAATCCAGAGGTAGACGAGGAAGTTGAGGGCGCTGAGCACGGCCAGCACCCAGTAGAAGTAGTCGAGGTGCCCCCGGTTGAGGTTGTCATCCGGGATCCACCCGAGGCCGCCGTTCCTGGTGGAGATGGCCGTCACGATCACCACCAGCAGCGTGCTCAGGTAGTTGCCCAGCGCGTTGGACGTGAGCGACAGCGCCGACCCCATGCTCCTCATGGCGTCCGGCGACTGGTCGTAGAAGAACTCGATCTGCCCCACGAACGTGAACACCTCCGCCGCGCCCACGATGAAGTACTGCGGCACCTGCCAGAAGAAGGACATGGGCAGGTACTCCTTGGAGTCCAGCATGCCGTGTGTGGCGGCGACGTGGAGCCTGACAACCTCCAGCACCCCGGCGGCCACCATGGAGAAGATGGATATCACCAGGCCGATGCCCATGCGCTGCAGCTGCGTGAACCCGCGCGGGTGGCCCGTGATCCGGCGTGCGGCGGGGACGATGAGCCGGTCGTAGGCGAGCGCCCACACGATGACGGCGATGGTGTCGAAGATGGAGAGCGAGGCGGCGGGGATCTTGAAGGAGGCGCCCATGCGCGGGTCCAGGGTGTTGCCCTGGAGCACGAACATGGTGCTCATCTGGCTGTACACCGCCGACATGACGATGCCGCTCGCCCACACCGGCAGCAGCCGCACCATGCTCTTGAGCTCCTCCACCTGCGTCACCGTGCACAGCCTCCACGGGTTTTCCTCTTGAGCGCCGCCGGGCCCGGGCGTCGTCACAAGCACGGCGGCCTTGTCCAGGCACCTCAGCTGATCCGTGTGCTCCAGCCTCCTGCTGCCCTCGATGGCGGCCTTGCCGTCGGGCGAGGCGACTTCGTGCAGCAGGGAGGCGTCGGCGGGGAGGGGGACATGCGACTTCCTGCAGGCGGCGACCACGACCTGCAGCATCCTGGTGAGCGGGCTGCCCCCGGGCTTCTGGTACCTGTAGAGCCTGCTGCCCATGAGGAAGCTGACGACGGCGACGGCCCATGGCGGCGGCGGGGATGCCGAATCCCCAGCCCCATCCGACGTTCATCTGGACCCAGACGAGCACCGAGGAGGCGACGAGGGCGCCGACGTTGATGGACATGTAGAACCAGTTGAAAAAGGAGCTCTTGCTGCGCATCTCGCGCGGGTCGGCGTCGTCGAACTGGTCGGCGCCGAAGGAGGAGACGCAGGGCTTGATGCCGCCGGTGCCGACGGCGATGAGGTAGAGCGCGGTGAAGAAGGCGGCGGTCTGGGCGGCGGCGGGCTTGCAGCCGGCGCAGTCGGGCGGCCTGAGGCCGGGCACGGTGGCGGTGAGGGTGAGGAGGGCGAGGCCGGCGATGTAGAGGGACATGAAGGCGGCGATGGTGCGGAAGCGGCCGAGGTAGGCGTCGGCGACGAAGGCGCCGAGGAGGGGCATCACGTAGCAGGTGCCGGACTAGTTGTTGACGTTGGTGGCGGCGGCGGCGTTGCCCTGGTGGAGGCGGTCGATCATGTAGTTGGCCAGATTGGAGCTCATGCCGTAGTAGGCGAGGCGCTCGCAGCACTCGTTGGCCAGGATGAAGGGGCACGCCCTCCAACCCCCCGTCTTGCCCCTCACCGTCGGCTCGCCGGAGAGGTCAGTGGTGCCGTCCATCGTCGTCGCACCCGCCGCCATCGCTCGGTGTGATGAGATCCAACAATTTATTTAATCGATGAAAGTTTTTCTTGTTGAGGGGCCGCGGCTAGGTTGGTAGATAGATATAGTAGCTAGGTACGTTGCGGCTGATCCGAGTCTGATTCCATATCAATCAATCGGTTAATTTGATCCAACGCCAACTCTTTTTTTTGAGAGAGAACGTCGGCCTTTATTAATCAAGCAAACAAATTACATAGAGTCTTCCGGATGCAATCCGGAATAGAAAGAAAAACACAAGGACTCACAGAGTTCAAACTAGACTTAGCTAAAACATGAGCTAAAATATTACAATGCCGACGAACATGCATAAAAGAGACCGAAGACAAGGCACAAGATGCCATCTTGATATCCGCGATGATCTAACCCACCATGGACCTGTCCCGAAGCGGAGAGTTAATCCTTTGAACCTGTCCCGAGGCTCAGATTATACTCCCTCCAGCCCATACAAAAAAAAACATTTATTACCTGAAAAAGATTGTTTTAAATTTGTCTACATACGGATATATCTAGACACGTTTGTATCCATATCTACACATGTTTTAAGTAGATAAATCTAATACAATCTTTTTGAAACGGGAGGAGTATTTAAGATGGTTTGAATCTGTATTTTAGTTGGTATATACGGAGGCGCTTGGCAATTCACGTGATAAATAGGGTTTTTCTGCAAAAAAACCTATTTAGAAAGCTACAAAGGAATTTGTTGTCTCTCGTCCCTGCGACTCTTCTCCAAGGAAAGACAGCTAAGATTTATGCCTCCCGTCGGCAACATCGCCAAACTGCCACGTCTTCTCTGGTGCGCGATTGATCCCGGCTCTTGGCAAGGGAGTGCTTCGTTTTTAGGTGCTTCTTCAAGTTTTGTTAGGGTTTGTATCCTGTTCAGAAAGACAAGACCACGGCCGCTTCTTGAAGATGAAATAAGGTTCTCCCCGCCTAGCTCCATTCTAGTGGTGTGTTAGCATTGTTGGAGAGCGTGTGGAGGTATGTCTCCGGCGAATCTCGCGAGATTCGGTCGGTGGTTGTCTTTGGTGGATCTACTCGAATCCGGTCATTTGTTTGTCTTTGTTCTTGTGTCTTCAGGTTGGATCTTTCCGATCTAAACTTTTTTCCATCGATGGCGGTTGCTGTCCTGGTGCATTGGTTCTTTGTGGCCTTAGCACGACGACTTCCCAACGATCTACTACAACAAGTTGTGCCCAACTCCAGCAAGGGAGGGGCGATGACAGCGGCGCCTTCGGCTCGTTGTACTTCTTGTAGTCGTCGTTAGGTGGTCTATGAATCTGGACATAAATTTTTTATTATTTTTGGTGTCCATTGTACTCTCATGATTGAAAATGAATAGATTTGCAGTTTCTCAAAAATAATAATCATACATCGGCGACAACTTATGCATAGCTGTGGCGGCGGATCGACGGGTGATAGGCAACGAATTCGTGTGCAGAGGGGTGCTAGCTGGAGGAAGTGAGCATTTGTTTAGGTGAGTTTTAATCGCCAAATTATAATTATGGATATTAATAATTACAGGACAATGATACTAGTTGGATAGTAATAATAACAGGACGACTACAATTGGACAGTAACAATTACCACAATAATTATATATAGTGTTGTGCGTGATAAACACGCTTTGGCCCTAAACATTCATCAAGATCACTAATAACTGTAGCAAAACTTCATGCGTGCAGTTTTGCTTTCACGGGAAGCAAATTTTATTTCCGATGCTATTCAAATTTGCTTCCATCGCAACTGATATTTGCTTCAATTCAGAAGGAAATTATTTCCAAATAGTTTCGTTTCAACGCGTCAAACCGTGCTTCCATATCAACTGTAGATTTTGATTCCATGGTGAATGGAATTTGCTTGAATCTATACACAGAAATTAAATTTGAATGGTTGAAGCAGAATGCACTAACATATTGTTGAAAGCATAAGTTATTACAGTGTGTTAGAAGCATTTTTTCCTGCGGGAAAGAAGCTTTATTCAACTGTATACGAAGCACAATGCACTAAATCTTAGAAGCATGTTTAGTTGTAACAAAAACTTCATGTTTGTAGGGACCATACAGGTTTGGCGAACATGCATCATTTGATTTTGGGATAAGTATACTTTTCGTCCTCAAACTTTTCTGAGAGTTTAGAAATCATCCTTCAACTCAAAACCGGATAGTTTTCGTCCCTCAACTATCAAAAGCGGATAGTTTTCGTCCCTCATGCCGTTTTGGGCAGTTTTTGTCCGTCATGAACAGTAAATTCGAAAAAATAGCAGAAAAAATTAAAAAAACTGAAAAATTGTGGGATCAAAGTTCCTCGGGTGCGCAAGGTGCGTAATTTTTTTCATATTGTTTGGACATTCCAGGTGCTCATGAGAAAGAAAAATTGTAAATATGTACGTCTGTGAACAGTAAATTAAACAATAGCAAAAAAATATGAAATTTTTTGGCATCAAAGATGCATGGGTGTGCAAGGTCTGTGCATATTTTCGTGCTCAAATGACATAGGAGGAGCTCTAGCAAAAAAAACAAAATAGTGCAATTTTTCAAAGTTTCTTTCCCAGCCAATTTTTTTTTTGCCACGAGCTCCCACAATGTCCAAACACAATGAAATTTTGCAGACACATTGAGCACCCGAGCATCTTGTATGTCAACATTTTTCATATTTTTTTAATTTGTTTTCTATTTTTTTCCGAATTTACTGTTCACCGGCGTACATATTTATGGTTCTTCCGTTGTCACGAGCTCCTTGAATGTTTAAATAGAAAAAAATACGCACCTTGTGCACCCGAGGAACTTTGATCCCACAAATTTCCAGATGTTTTTGACATTTTTGCTATTTTTTTAAAAAATTTACTGTTCATTGGTTTACTGTTCATGCGGACGAAAACCGCCCGAAGCGGCATGAGGGACGAAAACTATCCGGTTTTGATAGTTGAGGGACGAAAACTATCCGGTTTTCAGTTGAGGGACGATTTCTAAACTCCCGGAAAAGTTCGAGGACGAAAAATATACTTATCCCTTTGATTTTCGTGTGATCGAAGCTTTACTTTGTGATCCCGCAAAAAAAAGAAGCTTTACTATTGTGTGTAGAAAGTAAACTAGAGCCAAATTGGATACAAAATGGATAAACAGTCGTAAATGTATTCCATGTGCGACAATGGCGAGCCCATGGGTTGAGATTGCTAGCGCATGTCGATGAGACAACTTAAATTAATTTGTTTCTGACCTTATTTTTTGCTGGAAAGGAACTTTTCATTCATCAGCCATGGTGAGTACATTCAGACATGACAATGCTAGCTATTTCCACAAGGGAGTTTCGAAGCCAACAAGCTGTGCGCCGTTGCGAGCGTCCAATACAAGTAAGGGTGTGACTCGCTACATTTGCATGTCTGCTGATTTTAGTTAGACTAATGTTCCTTTCATGAGCCAGAATCCTTCTGATCTCATTGACCTGGTTCGCATACCTCGAGTGCTCAACATCTTTAGATTGCACCATCTTCAACAACTCAGTGCAATCCGTCTCCATAACCAACGACAAGTTGGACCAGTGAAGCGCTAGTCGAAGCCCTTCGTCCATGGCCGCCATCTCCGCTTCCAGAGGATCACCACAATTAAAGAACACACAAGTCGCGGCGAAGATGACTGCTCCTTTATGATCACGCAGGATCATCCAAGCCCCGGCTTTAGCATTCTCTTTCAAAAAAGCACCATCTATATTCAACTTAGCAAAATTCACGTCAGGGACCTTCCATTGCGGTGTTGCTATTGTTTCATGTGTGTACTTTGACGTACTTCCCAAGTAATCGATTACCTTCTTACCCTTTGTTAAGTCCGCTTTGGGATGCTGCCATATTGCAAGTAGAGAAGCAATATAACTCGAGAGGAAACGGCGCGAGGCCTCAATATGGATCGGGGGTTTATAATGTGTGTGACCTCGTTTCATGCATACCAATCCTCCACACGATCATCAGTGAAGCAAGCTTCTACACGTCCGGCAATTTATCAAGTAGGCGGAACAACCACTCTGGCTCAGCGTTACGCAGGTCAGCAGGGGTCGGCAACGCCCAGTGCTCTCGCATAGCCTCCCAGAGCGCCGCTGCATGAGGACATATGACAAGGGTGTGGTGCACGTCCTCCTTTTCCTGACCACATAACAAGCACATGGAGTCCTCTTCTAGGCGCATGTACGTCTTGATTGCTTGTGTCGCAAGGGCCTCATGAGTAGCTTGCCAAGCAAAGACACGGACTTTGGCCAGTGCGTCGTTTTTCCATATCAGGTTCCAGACCGCCCGTCGTCCGTCTAGCTAGCCGCTCGAGGTGCCAGTATCCCGTTTAGCCATATGTTCCTGCAGACCAAGGTAGTAGGCGTTGCATACTGAAAAATAACCACGTTTGTCTGGGTGTCAAGCAAGGAAGTCAGAGTCTAACCTGCTCGAGGCCTTGATCTGAAGGATACAATCAATATCCGCTTGATAGAAGTGCTACTGGAGCAAACTAAAGTTCCATGTACCATTCAGGTCGAGCAGTTTATAA
Source organism: Triticum urartu (assembly GCF_003073215.2). Taxonomy (NCBI): domain Eukaryota; kingdom Viridiplantae; phylum Streptophyta; class Magnoliopsida; order Poales; family Poaceae; genus Triticum; species Triticum urartu. The sequence goes on along the minus strand of NC_053026.1, from coordinate 614,130,864 downwards.
ACCCACTTTAGACGATAACGACACTTTGGGGTGATTGGCCATCGAGGCTGGTCGCGAGGGAGCCAAGGGTCACGCCAAATGCGGACCTGCGAGCCATTACCAATATGCCAAATGATTCCCTTTTTGAGCACCTTTAGCCCATACTCAATAGCTTGCCATGTCGATGATGCATTGCCAGTAAAGACGGTATCGACCAGAAACCCATTGGGCTAGTATTTCGCCTTGAGCACTTGCGCATGTAAGCTTTGGGGTTCTCAATAAGCCTCCAGGCCAGCTTGGCGAGCAACGCTTGATTAAAAAGCATCATGTTCCTAAACCCGATGCCACCATATGATTTAAGTCTGAGCATGATATCCCATGATACCCAGTGAGTACGGCATCGTCCTTGTACCTCCCCCCCTCCCACCAGAAGTTGCATATCATTTTTTTTCAAATCCTCACATAAGCCGCCGGGAAGCTTAAAGATGCCCATTAAAAACGTGGGAAGAGCTTGCGCAACCGCCTTAATATGAAAGAGCGGCGTTTCGGTGCCCGGGTGCATCTGCACTCGGTCAAAAAGAAATTCGTAAAAAATTCAGAAAAATTCAAAAAATTCCGAAAAACATTAGGGTGGTAGACAATTTGATGCGTGAGGTACTCTCCAATTTTCAAAACATTTGGACTTATGTGCAGCTCTCAGCAAAAAAGATAAATCAGACCAGAACAGTATATGAACAGTACACATTTTTACAGACCTCCAATTTGTCTTTTTTGCTGAGAGCTGCACAGAAGTCCAAATGTTTTGAAAATTGGAGCGTACCTCAGACATCAAATTATCTACCACTCAATTTTTTGTTGGAATTTTTTGAATTTTTCTAGTATTTATTTTGATTTTTTTCGTGAGCGCAGGTGCAGATGAGCTCGGGCTCAGATTCGAGTTTTCGCTTCTTCCCCTCCTTGGGAGCCCTCTTCCCATTATACAATTCTCTTAACCATTTTCTCTTGTATGCTTTGGAATTTACCCCGAGTCATTCTGGCCTCCGGCGTCGGCAAGCCTAGGTATTTAGGCTCGAACTCCACCTGGGTGATCTGCAGCAACGTTTTAATTCCTTCCTGAATATCGGTAGGGCATGATTTTCCAAACATGAGAGAGCACTTGCCAAAGTTAACAAGTTGGCCCGTCCCTTGAACATATGAATTGATAACTTGCTGAACCCGAGCAGCTTGGTCCACCTCCGCCTTGAAGAAAAGGAGTGTGTCGTCGGCGAAAAGAAAATGTGATATTCCAGGGGCATTTCAGCAAACTTTTAGTGGCACAATCTGATTGTTATTGATCTCTCTTTGGAGCAATGTTGACAATCCATCTGCCACAAAAAGGAACAAAAAGGGCGAAAGGCGATCTCCTTGGCGCAGACCACGGGTGGGGAGGAACGACTCCAGCAAGGTTCCATTAAATTTGACAGAATAACTCACCGTGGTCACACACGACATGATCCATTCGATCCACCGGTGAGCGAAACCTAGGCCTTTCATCGCATTCACCAAGAAACCCCAGTCCACACGGTCGTACGCCTTCGAGAGGTCAATCTTATACGCACAAAAGTTTTCTGGATTTTTATTTTGCTCAATGAAGTGGAAGCACTCGAACGCCACTAGTGCGTTGTCCGTGATCAATCTCCCAGGGACAAATGGACTTTGGTTACTGGAAATAATCTCTGCCACAATGGGTCTGAGTCTGTTTGCTAAGCACTTGGCGATCACTTTATATAGCACAAGGCAAAGACTAATGGGTCTGAAGTCTTTAATAGTTGTTAATATGTCCATTTTGCATCATGATTTCCTACTGTTACTTATAATGCTTTTATGTACAATATGCTCTTTGGAGTAATTCTAATGCCTTCTCTCATAATATGCAAGGTTTACATGCAAGGTTTACACAAAAAGGGAGAATACCGGCAGCTGGAATTGTGGACCTGAAAAAGCTATGTTAGAGTTACTTATTCTGCACATCTCCAATTTACGGAGAATTATTTTGGAATAAATGAAGAATATTGGAGCAAATAACTACCAGAGGGGGCCCATCATGTGAGCACAACCCACCTGGGTGCGCCAGGGAGCCCAGGCGCACCCTGGTGGGTTGTGCCCTCCTCGGCCCACCTCCGCTGCCCCTCTTCTGGTATATAAGTCATTTTGACCTAGAAAAAATAGAGAAAGGACTTTCGGGACGAAGCGCCGCCGTCTCGAGGTGGTACTTGGGCAGGAACACAAGTGCATGTGTTCATGTGTATGCTAACATTTCATTGTTTTCTTCTTACCAGGTGACAGGCCATGGGTCCGTATTGATGGGGAATGGCGCGAGTGTTTCTGTTCATGGTGTTGGCACTGTCGATCTGAAGTTTACTTCAGGAAGGATCTTGCAGCTGAAGAACGTGCAGCATGTCCCCGCCATCAAGAAGAACCTCGTTAGTGGCTCCCTTCTATGGAGAGAAGGGTTTAAGTTGGTCTTCGAGTCTAATAAATTAGTTGTTACAAAATATGAACTCTTTGTTGAAAAAGGTTATGAGAGCGGAGGGATGTTTCGCCTTTCTCTCACAGATTTGTATAATAAAGTCGTGAACCATATTCATTCGAGTGTTAATGAATCTGAAGTTTGGCATTCACGTCGTTGTCACATTAATTTCGGTGTTATGACGCAGCTAGCTAAGTTGAATTTAATCCCGAGTTTCACTTTAGCCAAAGGTTCTAAGTGTCTTTCATGTGTGCAAGCTAAGCAACCTCACAAGCCTGCGGAGGAGAGACACTTGGCACCATTAGAACTCATACATTTTGATCTTTGTGAGATGAATGGTGTGCTGACTAAAGGTGGAAAGAAATACTTCATGACACTGATAGATGATTCCACTAGATATTGCTATGTGTATCTGTTAAATACTAAAGATGAGGCTCTCTACACTACTTTAAAATCTATAAGGCTGAAGTTGAGAATCAACTTCAAAAGAAAATTAAACAAGTCTGGTCAGAACATGGTGGAGAGTACTTCTCTAGTGAGTTTGACTCCTTCTGTGTGGAACACGGCATTATTCATGAGAGGACGCCTATTCACCCTAGTAAAACGGGGTTGCTGAGCGGAAAAAATGTACTCTAATTGATTTGGTTAACGCCATGTTAAATACATTGGGTTTATCCAAGGCATGGTGGGGGAGGCTATATTGACATCATGTTATGTCCTGAATAAAGTCCTGACAAAGGATAATGAGATCACTCCCTATGATAAATGGGCAAAGAGAATGACAACACTCTCATACTTGCGTACTTGGGGTTGTTTGGCGAAAGTCAATGTGCCGATCCCTAAAAAGCGTAAGGTTGGACCAAAGACCGTGGACTGCGTTAATTTGGGCTATGCTAAGAATAGCATTGGCTATAGACTTCTAGTAGTAAAATCCGAGGTACCTAACCAGAAGGCTGGTACAATTATGGAGTCTAAGGATGCTACATTCTTCGAGGATATTTTTCCTATGAGAGATATGCAAAGCACTTCTAGATAGGAATCTGAGGAGACTCCTGAGCCTGCCATTCCATGGAATATTATGAACAAACACATGGTGAAAATCCTGAGGAGGATGACGAGGAAACCCTTAGTAGGGGTAAGAGACAAAGGACTGCAAAGACCTTTGGTGATGATTTCTTCGTGTACCTCGTGGATGATACCCCCACTTCTATTTCAGAAGCATATGCCTCTCCATAAGCTGACAACTGGAAGGATGCGGTCCGTAGCGAGATGGATTCCATCATGGCTAACGGGACATGGGAGATCACTGAACGTCCCTATGGTGGCAAACCATTGGGATGTAAGTGTGAGTTCAGAAAGAAGTTTAAGACCGATGGTACGATTGAAAAGTACAAGGCTAGGCTTGTGGCCAAGAGCTATGACCAGAAAGAAGAGGAAGATTTTTTCGATACTTATTCACCTGTGGCCAGACTGACCACCATTCGAGTATTACTCTTATTGGCAGCCTCACATGCTTTTCTCGTCCACCAGATGGATGTTAAGACGGCTTTCCTGAACGAAGAGTTAGACGAGGAAATCTATATGCAACAGCCAGATGGCTTTGTGATAGATGGTCAGGAAGGATAGGTGTGTAGGTTGTTGAAATCTTTATATGGCCTGAAACAAGCACCTAAGCAATGTCATGTCAAGTTTAATACAACTATGACATTTGTTGGCTTCATTGTTAATGAAGTTGACAAATGTGTATACTATCGCCATGGTGGGGGCGAAGGGGTTATATCGTGCTTGTATGTTGATGACATACTGATATTTGGAACCAACCTCAAAGTGATTGAGGAGGTTAAGTCGTTTTTATCTCAAAACTTTGAGATGAAGGACCTTGGTGTGGCTGATGTTATCTTGAACATCAAGCTACTTAGAGATAATGAGGATGGGATTACACTTTTGTAGTACTATTATGTTGAGAAGGTGTTGAGTCGTTCTGGATATTCAGACTACAAACCATCTCAAACACCATAGGGGATCGCAACAGCTTTCGAGCGTAGAGTATTCAACCCAAATTTATTGATTCGACACAAGGGGAGCCAAAGAATATTCTCAAGTATTAGCAGCTGAGTTGTCAATTCAACCACACCTGGATAACTTAATATCTGTAGTAAACTATTTAGTAGCAAAGTAATATGATAGTAGTGGTAACGATAGCAAAGGTAACGGTAGCAAAACTAATATTTTTGGGTTTTGTAGTGATTGTAACAATAGAAACGGAAAAGTAAATAAGCGAAGAACAATATAGGAAAAGCTCGTCGGCATTGGATCGGTGATGGATAATTATGTCAGATGCGGTTCATCATGTAACAATCATAACCTAGGGTGACACAGAACTAGCTCCAATTCATCAATGTAATGTAGGCATGTATTCCGAATATAGTCATACGTGCTCATGGAAAAGAACTTGCATGACATCTTTTGTCCTACCCTTCCGTGGCAGCGGGGTCCTAATGGAAACTAAGGGATATTAAGGCCTCCTTTTAATAGAATACCGGAACAAAGCATTAGCACATAGTGAATACATGAACTCCTCAAACTACGGTCATCACCGGGAGTGGTCCCGATTATTATCACTTCGGGGTTGCCGGATCATAACACATAGTAGGTGACTATAGACTTGCAAGATAGGATCAAGAACTCACATATATTCATGAAAACATAATAGGTTCAGATCTAAAATCATGGCACTCGGGCCCTAGTGACAATCATTAAGCATAGCAAAGTCATAGCAACATCAATCTGAAAACATAGTGGATACTAGGGATCAAACCCTAAAAAAACTAACTCGATTACATGATAGATCTCATCCAACCCATCACCGTCCAGCAAGCCTACGATGGAATTACTCACGCGCGGCGTTGAGCATCATGAAATTGGTGATGGAGGATGGTTGATGATGACGACGGTGATGGATTCCCCTCTCCGGAGCCCCGAACAGACCCCAGATCAGCCCTCCCGAGAGAGTTTAGGGCTTGGTGGCAGCTCCGTAGCATAAAACGCGATGAATCCTTCTCTCTGATTTTTTTCTCCCCGAACACGAATATATGGAGTTGGAGTTGAGGTCGGTGGAGCACCAAGGGGCCCACGAGGCAGGGGGCGGTCCCAGGGGGAGGCGGGCCCCCACCCTTGTGGACAGGGTGTGCCCCCTGGCCCTGATTCTTTCACCAGTATTTTTCTTATTTTCCAAAAATAAGTTCCGTGGAGTTTCAGGTCATTCCCGAGAACGTTTGTTTCTGCACATAAATAACACCATGGAAATTCTGCTGAAAACTGCGTCAGTTCGGGTTAGTTCCATTCAAATCATGCAAATTAGAGTCCAAAACAAGGGCAAAAGTGTTTGGAAAAGTAGATACGACGGAGACGTATCAACTCCCCAAGCTTAAACCTGTGCTTGTCCTCAAGCAATTCAGTGGATAAACTGAAAGTGATAAAGAAAAACTTTTACAAACTCTGTTTGCTCTTGTTGTTGTAAATATGTAAAGCCAGCATTCAAGTTTTCAGCAAAGATTATGAATTAACCATATTCGCAATAACACTTAGGTGTCATGTTTACTCATATCAATGGCATAATTAACTAGCGAGAAATAATAATAAATCTCGGATGACAACACTTTCTCAAAACCATTGTAATATGATATAACAAGATGGTATCTCGCTAGCCCTTTCTGAGACCGCAAAACATAAATGCAGAGCACCTTTAAAGATCAAGGACTGAATAAACATTGTAATTCATGGTAAAAGAGATCCAGTCATAGTCATACCCAATATAAATTAATAGTAATGGGTGCAAATGACAACAGTGCTCTCCAGCTGGTGCTTTTTAATAAGACAGTGATGACTCAACATAAAAGTAAATAGATAGGCCATTCGCAGAGGGAAGCAGGGATTTGTAGAGGTGCTAGAGCTCGATTTTGAAATAGAGATAAATAATATTTTAAGCGGTATACTTTCATTGTCAACATAACAACCGAGAGATGGCGATATCTTCCATGGTACACACATTATAGGCAGTTCCCAAACAGAATGGTAAAGTTTATACTCCCCCTCCACCAACAAGCATCAATCCATGGCTTGCTCGAAACAACGAGTGCCTCCAACTAGCAACAACCCTGGGGGAGTTTTGTTTGCAGTTATTTTGATTTAGTTTGCATAAAGCATGGGACTGGGCATCCCGGTGACCAGCCATGTTCTCGTGAATGAGGAGCGGAGTCCACTCCTCTTGAGAATAACCCACCTAGCATGGAAGATACATACAGCCCTAGTTGATACATGAGCTATTCGAGCATACAAAACATAATTTCATTTGAAGGTTTAGAGTTTGGCACATACAAATTTACTTGGAACGGCAGGTAAATACCGCATATAGGAAGGTATGGTGGACTCATATGGCATAACTTTGGGGTTTAAGGGATTGGATGCACAAGCAGTATTCCCGCTTAGTACAAGTGAAGGCTAGCAAAAGATTGGGGACCGACCAACTAGAGAGCGACAATAGTCATGAACATGCATTAAAATTAATAAACATTGAGTACAAGCATGAGTAGGATATAATCCACCATAAACCTAAATATCGTGGAGGCTATGTTGATTTGTTTCAACTTCATGTGTGAACATGTGCCAAGTCATGTCACTCGAATCATTCAATGGAGGATACCACCCCATCATACCACATCACAACCATTTTAATAGCATGTTGGCACGCAAGGTAAACCATTATAAACTCCTAGCTAATTAAGCATGGCATAAGTAACTATAATCTCTAATTGTCATTGCAAACATGTTTATTCATAATAGGTTGAATCAGGAACGATGAACTAATCATATTTACAAAAACAAGAGAGTTCGAGTTCATACCAGCTTCTCTTATCTCAATCAGTCCATCATATATCATCATCATTTCCTTTCACTCGCACGACCGAATGGTGTGTAAAATGATAATAGTGCACGTGCATTGGACTAAGCTGGAATCTGCAAGCATTCAATAAACAGGAGAAGACAAGGCAATATGGGCTCTTGGTTAAATCAACAATAATGCATATAAGAGCCACTTCATCATTTTAATTATGGTCTCCTCCTATCGACCCCCAAAGAAAAGAAAAGAAATAAAACTATTTACACGGGAAAGCTCCCAACAAGCAAAAGAAGAACGGTAAATCTTTTTTTTGGGTTTTCTTTTAAGGTTTTTCAAACACACAAGAAGAAAGCTAAAAAGAAAACAAACTAGCATGGATAGTACAATGAAAGAGTATAAGCACCGACAACTAGAATGAGTGTGTGAACATGAATGTAATGCCGGTGAGAAATATGTACTCCCCCAAGCTTAGGCTTTTGGCCTAAGTTGGTTTATTGCCACGGATGGCCTGGCGGATATCCAAAGTTATAGCTGGGGTCGTACTGCGAAGATGAGGACTTCGATTGCCACTGGTTGGCAATCACCTCCGGATCCCACTGGTAATTAGACTGTTGTGGAGGATCAAATTGTGGCTCTAGCTCTGGCTCTGTGGCTGATGTAGGGTTCCGGTATGCTTGGATGGTCGCCAGGGTAATGCAGATAAATCAAACAAAGAAGGAGCATGCAAGGTAATAGTCTCAGGGTGATGTTTATCCAAGAACAATTTGTATTTAAGCGCCCCTTCCCTGTTCTTAACAATAAAATCATGCGCTACCATACTATTATAATCTAAATAAACATTAGGTAGCAATTTTTCTTCTTTCTCATAATTCCTAATGGGTATGTTATAGTATGCAGTGAGGCGTGAAGCATAGATACCTCCAAAGATGGGGCCCTTTGTACGGTTCAGACTTAACCGTTTGACAATAATACCGCCCATACTAACAGAGTCATCACAGAATAAACCATGGAACAAAATGATAATATCAGGAACACTAAGGTTTCCACATGTAACATCCCAAATTTGCAATTTGGAATGTTATACACTAGATCATCATGAATAGCATATTTTCTTTCATTTTGGTCGATCCTAGAAATTTCACGCAACTCAAGGACCTTCGGAGAGAGTTGGAGATTTCGTTATTTTCATATTTGAGAGTTTTCTCAAATTTGAAAAGAGGATCATTTGATTTATTTATTTCATCTTCAATTATTTTTCCAATATCAAAAATATGAGAGAGGGAATAATATGACTTTCCCAAAGTTAGGAAAAATGAAGATCTAATGAATAAAACAAATTTTGGTTTTTCCGGAGTTTTATTTGCATTTTATTTGGATAGGGAAAAATGCGTGTTTCCAAAATTGCATCTAGGTCCGGAGGAAAGTTCATTTTGTTCGGCTCATTTGTAGGAGTCGGGGAAAATTTACTTTAGAAATTTTGGAGTTCGTTTAGATTTTCTTTCTTTTGTTTCTTCTGCGCGCGTAACCAATTTAAAAAAAAAAGGGGACGCAGGCCCAGCCGCCTGGGCCAAGGCCGGCCCAGCCGCGCGCGCCAGCCGCCAGCCCCGCCGCCAGGCCAAGTCCCAGCGGGACTCCAAGCCGCCGCCGCCTCCTCTTGCCCCTTCCCCAAGCAAGAGACCCCCCCATCCTATATAAATACCAACACCCCCCCTCTCCCCACACCACCCCAAGCCTTAAGCGCCGCCGCCGCCGCCTTAAGCCGCCGCCGCCGCCCTAAGCCACCGCCCGGAGCCCCGCCTCCCGAGGTAGCCGCGCCGCCTCTTCTTTTCCCCGGTTCGGTTTTTCTTAAAAGAACCGTTCCGTTTATTTTCCGTTTTCTTTCCGGTTTTTCTTTTCGGTTTCTTTTCCAAAAACCCTAGATCGGTTTTCGTTCTTCTTTCCGACCGTTCGTCTCAACGAACGTGATCACCGATTTTTCCCGGTTAACGATGCCCGTTCGTTTAACCGTTCATCTCTTTCTTTTCGTCGGATTTATTCCGCGATCGCGATCTCAGATCCGATCTTCGTTCTAGTCTTTCTTCCCGCTCGTTTATCGGAATCAGGTGATTCAAGCGCCTGGAGTTTCGTCTCGAAACCCCGTTCCGTCTAATCAACTTGAACAAGCCTGTGCTACAGTAAAATTTGACCTAGTTGCAACTTGCTAGAACCGAGTTGTTTTCTTCCGCCGTTTGTTTTCCGTCGTCTATTCGGTTCTTTCTTTCTTTGCAACCGGAGTTCTTAAGTTGAACTTTCTGGTTCGTTCTCTTGTTCGAGTTTTACCTGTGCATTAGATGAGTACTTATTGTGTGCTTGTTGTTTGTCTGCGATAGATCACCCGGATTGCGCCGCTTGTTACTTCGAAACCCTAGGACTCGCGGATCATCAGCAAGGCAAGTAACACTTTGATCATACCTTTTCTACAACCCATGTTTTACTGCATTAGATCAATCCTCTCACATTGCATGATTAGGATCTAATTAAATTGTGGGATGGGAAGTAGATGAGGTAGTACCTATTACCTGTATTATTATCAAACCTTTGGGAGTTACTTCTACGTTTGCTTAATATGCCATGCTATGCTAGTAGACGTGGATTGGGTGAGTGAAATCCATGACAGATGTGAGATTGTTAATTAAGGGTTTATCTAAGGTGGCAACTTAAACACACATCTGGGTGGATTGAGGCACCTGATGTCTATCAGGACTTGCCTGTTTTTATTTCGGACCGCCACCCAGGCTCAAAGGGATCATAAGATCATTCATGCTAGTAACTTCCATGTGCAGCCACAAGCCATTATGGGCTCTGGCATAGTTGACTAAGTTGTGCGAACTCTTACGGGTAGACTAGCAGATGTAGGGGAAAGTAGGTGTACCGGTCTACCCACATGTAAGGTGCTAGCGCTTCTGAAAGACTGTGTCTCGGTCATCCGTCTTCTCAAACACCATGTAGTGCGAGAAACCAAACGGAGGCGATCGAGTCTTGTGGGAAAAAGTGCGCAAACCTCTGCAGAGTGTACAAACTAATCATGATTAGCCATGTCCCCGGTTATGGACAACTTGAGTATCTAGTACTTGAATATCATGTGAATCTCATCACGTTACTTCTAATTAATGTTGTTGAGTTTTAATTACTTAATTGGGATCGGAATGCTGTCAACCATTCTCGATGTTTAACAACTACCTTGTTAGTTAAATAAATTTATTCCTTTGCAGTAGGGAAAAACTGGCTTTACGCAAAACTGTAACCATAGAGCTTTCCACCAGCCATATATGCATATAGTATAGCTGTTTCATTCCATTACTCTCTATGTGTTACTTTGCCAGCATATTCCATGTGCTGACCCGTTTTCGGGCTGCAACTTTCATGTTGCAGACTTTTCAGACGACGAGTAAGGTGCTTTTAGGTCGTGGTTCTATACTCAGTGATGCCGTTGGAGTTGATGGACCCATTTATCTTCCGAGCCTTCCGCTGTTATCGTTATTAGATGGCCTTAAGCCATATTTATTGTAATAAGTTCTCTTTGAGACAACGATGTAATAAGCGTGTGATTGCCACTCTGCTATAAATCCTTCGATGTACTATGTGGTGTCAGCATTACTGATCCAGGGATGACACCGGAGCACAGTAGACTTGATCCATTCGGGTCGGGTCGCTACACCACAGTTTCCGCAACCAATTAAGGAACGACTAGCAAATAATGCAAAGTAGCGTAAAAGAGGAAAATGTATGCTAGTGATTCTTGCATCGGTAACCTTCCTAGTTTCCCCTATAGTAATAGTATCAATAAACCCTTCCACATCTTTACGCTGTGGTTCCTCTAAGCCACCCTCGAAAGATATTTTGCAAACCCTGCAAAATTCATCTAGTGACATCTTCTTAACCACATCATATAAATGAAACTCTACTGAAGGAGGTGATTCCTTAGGATAATAGTAGAAGTTTTGCACAAAAGTATTGGTGAGTAAGAGATACTGTTCGCGTTGGTCATGGAGGAAGTCGGTGAGGCCTGCATTCTCAGCCAATTCATAAAAATCATCATAAATCCCGGCTACTCTCAAGAAATCATCACAAGGCCATTCACACGGCCGGACCTCCGCGGTACGAGGCAGATTATATTTGGGCCTCTCCTTTTCTTCACTTTGCTTTTCCTTCGAGCTTCGGCTCGATGAGCCCCTCAAAAATCTCTTCATCATTTTTTGAAAAATTCTGAAATTTTTTGTAACTTCAAATAAAAGTGAACCAAACTCAATAAAATTGGTAGCAACTACTCCCACAAGTGCCTAGAGACCATATCATGCATTAGAACTACTTGGGACTAAATAAATTTGACACGCAAGCTCAAGAACAGGGTCACCTAAGCAACAAAAATAAGCAATGAATAAAGCACTAGAACAAAAACTAATTGGACCATTGGAGGAGTCACATACCAAGGAACAATCTCCCAAAGCAGTTTTGTGAATGAGGCTTTGAGCAAGGAGATCAAAAATTGCAGAAAAATGAGCTAGAACTCGTGCTTGAGCTGGTTGGTGATTTTTTTGGGAGGAAGAAGAAGTGTGTGGGTGCAGGAATAAGTGGAGGGGAGCCACCATGGGCCCACGAGGCAGGGGGCGTGCCCTGGACCCTCGTGGCCAGGTGCTTGCTCCCCCTGATGTGTTCTCAGTGCCAGATATTCTCAAATATTCTAGAAAAAATCATATTTCATTTTCGGGCATTCGGAGAACTTTTATTTTCGGGGTATTTTTATATTGCACGGATAATTCAGAAAACAGGCAGAAAATACTAATTTTACTTTATTTCTTCTAAATAACAGAAAGTAAAAGGAGAGTACAGAAAGTTGTGCTTTCTAACTTCATCCATCTCATGCTCATCAAAAGGAATCCACTAACAAGGTTGATCAGGTCTTGTTAACAAACTCATTCCGACATGCATGAAACCGGAGAATTTTCGAATAGCACTAGGTTACCTCAACGGGGATATGCACATCCCCAACAATAAGAATATCATATTTCTTCTTGACAGTAGGAAGAGGAAATTCAAAACCTCCAATAATGATAGTTGGAATTTTTCCAATAGAATTGATACTGTGGACTTGAGGTTGTTTCCTCGGAAAATGTACCGTATGCTCATTACCATTAACATGGAAAGTGACATTGCCTTTGTTGTAATCAATAAAAGCCCCTGCAGTATTCAAGAAGGGTCTTCAAGAATAATAGACATACTATCGTCCTCGGGAATATCAAGAATAACAAAGTCCGTTAAAATAGTCACGTTTGCAACCACAACTGGCACATCTTCACAAATACCGACAAGTATAACAGTTGATTTATCAGCCATTTGCAAAGATATTTCAGTAGGTGTCAACTTATTCAATTCAAGTCTATGATATAAAGTGAGAGGCATAACACTAACACCGGCTCCAAGATCACATAAAGCAGTTTTAACATAGTTTCTTTTAATGGAGCATGGTATAGTTGGTATTCCTGGATCTCCTAGTTTCTTAGGTATTCCACCTTTAAATGTATAATTAGCAAGCATGGTGGAAATTTTAGCTTCCAGTATATTTCTCTTATTTGTAACAATTTCTTTCATATGCTTAGCATAAGGATTCATTTTCAGCATATCAGTCAAACGCATATGCAAAAAGATAGGTCTAATCATTTCAGCAAAGCGCTCAAAATCCTCATCATCCTTTTTTTGGATGGTTTGGGAGGAAAGGGCATGGGTTTCTGAACCCATGGTTCTCTTTCTTTACCGTGTTTCCTAGCAACAAAGTCTTTCTTATCATAACGTTGATTCTTTGATTGTGGGTTATCAAGATCAACAGCAGGTTCAATTTCTACATCATTATCATTACTAGGTTGAGCATCAACATGAACATCATCATTAACATTATCACTAGGTTCATGTTCATTACCAGATTGTGTTTCAGCATCAAAGATAGAAATATCATTTGGATTCTCAGGTGTGTCAACAATAGGTTCACTAGAAGCATGCAAAGTCCTATCATTTTTCTTTTTCTTCTTCTTAGAAGGACTAGGTGCATCAACATTATTTCTCTGAGAATCTTGCTCAATTCTCTTAGGGTGGCCTTCAGGATACAAAGGTTCCTGAGTCATTCTACTATTTCTAGTAGCCACTCTAACAGCAAAATCATTATTCTTACTATTTAATTCATTGAGCAAATCATTTTGAGCTTTAAGTACTTGTTCTACTTGAGTGGTAACCATAGAAGCATGTTTACTAATGAGTTTAAGTTCACCTTTAACTCTAGACATATAACCACCCAAGTGTTCAAGCATATTAGCATTGCGCTTTAATTCTCTACCAACATAAGCGTTGAAGTTTTCTTGTTTAACAATAAAATTATCAAACTCATCTAAGCATTGGCTAGCAGACTTATAATGAGGAATATCACCTTCATCAAATCTATAGAGAGAATTTATGTTTACTACCTATGTCGGGTTATCAAGACCATGTGTTTCTTCAATATGTGATGGATTAAGACAATGTATTTCTTCCATAGGCGGTAGATTAAGACCATGTATTTCTTCAATAGGAGGTAAATTCTTAACATCTTCAGCTTTTATACCTTTTTCTTTCATAGATTTCCTTGCCTCTTGCATATCTTCAGGACTGAGAAATAGAACACCCCTCTTCTTCGGAGTGGGTTTAGGAATAGGCTCAGGAATTGGCTCAGGAAGTGTCCAATTATTTTCATTAGTCAACATATTATTCAATAGAATTTCAGCTTCATCTGGTGTTCTTTCCCTGAAAACACAACCAGCACAACTATCCAAGTGGTCCTTGGAAGCATCGGTTAGTCCATTATAAAAGATATCAATTATTTCATTTTTCTTGAGAGGATGATCAGGAAAAGCGTTAAGTAATTGGAGAAGCCTCCGCCAAGCTTGTGGGAGACTCTCTTCTTCAATTTGCACAAAATTATATATTTCCCTTAAGGCAGCTTGTTTCTTATGAGCAGGGAAATATTTAGCAGATAAGTAATAAATCATATCCTGGGGACTACGCACACAACCAGGAGCAAGAGAATTAAACCATTGTTGGGGAACATAGTAATTTCAAAAAAATTCCTACGCACACGCAAGATCATGGTGATGCATAGCAACGAGAGGGGAGAGTGTTGTCTACGTACCCTCGTAGACCGAAGCGGAAGCGTTGACGCAACGTAGAGGAAGTAGTCATACGTCTTCCCGGTCCAACCGATCCAAGCACCGTTATTCCGGCACCTCCGAGTTCTTGGCACACGTTCAGCTCGATGTCGCTCCCCGGGCTCCGATCCAGCAAAGCTTCGGGGAGGAGTTCCATCAGCACGACGGCGTGGTGACGATCTTGATGTTCAACCGTCGCAGGGCTTCGCCTAAGCACCGCTCCAATATGACCGAGGTGGAATATGGTGGAGGGGGGCACCGCACACGGCTAAGGAACGATCACGAAGATCAACTTGTGTGTCCTAGGGTGCCTCCCTGCTCCCGTATATAAAGGAGCCAAGGGGAGGGGGCGGCCGGCCAAGGAGGGCGCGCCAAGGGGGAGTCCTACTCCCACCGGGAGTAGGACTCCCTTCTTTCCTAGTTGGAGAAGGAGAAGTGGGAAAGAGGAGGAAGAGGGAAAGGAAAGGGGGGGCGCCGCCCCCCTCTCCTTGTCCTATTCGGACTAGGGAGGGGAGGGCCGCGCGGCCACCTCTTGCCTCCTTTCCTCTTCTCCCTTAGGGCCCATGTAGGCCCAATAACCCCCCCCCCCCGGGGGGGGGGGGTTCCGGTAACCCCCCGGTACTCCGGTAAAATCCCGATTTCACCCGGAATCACTTCCGATATCCAAACATAGGCTTCCAATATATCAATCTTTATGTCTCGACCATTTCGAGACTCCTCGTCATGTCCGTGATCACATCCGGGACTCCGAACAACCTTTCGGTACATCAAAATGCATAAACTCATAATATAACTGTCATCGTAACCTTTAAGCGTGCGGACCCTACGGGTTCGAGAACAATGTAGGCATGACCGAGACATGTCTCTGGTCAATAACCAATAGCGGACCTGGATGCTCATATTGTCTACATATTCTACGAAGATCTTTATCGGTCAGACCGCATAACAACATACGTTGTTCCCTTTGTCATCGGTATGTTACTTGCCCGAGATTCGATCGTCGGTATCTCAATACCTAGTTCAATCTCGTTACCGGCAAGTCTCTTTACTCGTTCCGTAATATCATCATCCCGCAACTAACTCATTAATTGCAATGCTTGCAAGGCTTATGTGATGTGCATTACCGAGAGGGCCCAGAGATACCTCTCCGACAATCGGAGTGACAAATCCTAATCTCGAAATACGCCAACCCAACATGTACCTGGAGACACCTGTAGAGCTCCTTTATAATCACCCAGTTACGTTGTGACGTTTGGTAGCACACAAGTGTTCCTCCGGCAAACGGGAGTTGCATAATCTCATAGTCATAGGAACATGTATAAGTCATGAAGAAAGCAATAGCAACATACTAAACGATCGGGTGCTAAGCTAATGGAATGGGTCATGTCAATCACATGCATTCATTAATGATGTGATCCCGTTAATCAAATAACAACTCTTTTGTCTATGGTTAGGAAACATAACCATCTTTGATTAACGAGCTAGTCAAGTAGAGGCATACTAGTGACACTCTGTTTGTCTATGTATTCACACATGTATTATGTTTCGGTTAATACAATTCTAGCATGAATAATAAACATTTATCATGATATAAGGAAATAAATAATAACTTTATTATTGCCTCTAGGGCATATTTCCTTCAGTCTCCCACTTGCACTAGAGTCAATAATCTAGATTACACAGTAATGATTCTAACACCCATGGAGCCTTGTGCTGATCATGTTTTGCTCGTGGAAGAGGCTTAGTCAACGGGTCTGCTACATTCAGATCCGTATGTATCTTGCAAATCTCTATGTCTCCCACCTGGACTAGATCCCGGATGGAATTGAAGCGTCTCTTGATGTGCTTGGTTCTCTTGTGAAATCTGGATTCCTTTGCCAAGGCAATTGCACCAGTATTGTCACAAAAGATTTTCATTGGACCCGATGCACTAGGTATGACACCTAGATCGGATATGAACTCCTTCATCCAGACTCCTTCATTTGCTGCTTCCGAAGCAGCTATGTATTCCGCTTCACACGTAGATCCCGCCACGACGCTTTGTTTAGAACTGCACCAACTGACAGCTCCACCGTTTAATGTAAACACGTATCCGGTTTGCGATTTAGAATCGTCTCCGGATCAGTGTCAAAGCTTGCATCAACGTAACCATTTACGATGAGCTCTTTGTCACCTCCATAAACGAGAAACATATCCTTAGTCCTTTTCAGGTATTTCAGGATGTTCTTGACCGCTGTCCAGTGATCCACTCCTGGATTACTTTGGTACCTCCCTGCTGAAGGAAATATGCCCTAGAGGCAATAATAAAGTTATTATTTATTTCCTTATATTGATAAATGTTTATTATTCATGCTAGAATTGTATTAACCGGAAACTACATGTGTGAATACATAGACAAACAGAGTGTCACTAGTATGCCTCTACTTGACTAGCTCGTTAATCAAAGATGGTTATGTTTCCTAACCATAGACAAAGAGTTGTTATTTGATTAACGGGATCACATCATTAGGAGAATGATGTGATTGACATGACCCATTCCATTAGCTTAGCACCGATCGTTTAGTATGTTGCTATTGCTTTCTTCATGACTTTATACATGTTCCTATGACTATGAGATTATGCAACTCCCGTTTACCGGAGGAACACTTTGTGTGCTACCAAACGTCACAACGTAACTGGGTGATTATAAAGGTGCTCTACAGGTGTCTCCAAAGGTACTTGTTGGGTTGGCGTATTTCGAGATTAGGATTTGTCACTCCGATTGTCGGAGAGGTATCTCTGGGCCCTCTTGGTAATGCACATCACTAAGCCTTGCAAGCATTGCAACTAATGAGTTAGTTGCGAGATGATGTATTACGGAACGAGTAAAGAGACTTGCCGGTAACGAGATTGAACTAGGTATTGAGATACCGACGATCGAATCTCGGGCAAGTAACATACGAGTGACAAAGGGAACAATGTATGTTGTTATGCGGTCTGACGATGATCTTCTCTTCTGGTTGGCTGTTTAGAATTTTTGTAGGATGATCCTCAGTGTGTGGGCATCCAGGTTCCGCTATTGGTTATTGACCGGTGATCGTTGTCTCGTTTGTTTGCTATTCTTATCGAGTTGTTCTGTTGAACTTTTGGGGTTGTCGCTAGGTCGTTTCGTAGCGTGGCTCTTGGACAGTTTGATATGAGTTTTATGTATTTGTTTGAGTTGTACCGAAGTGGTGTGTGGGTTGGAGTGTCCTTGGCGGGTATTTTGGTCGATGTGTACGGAGTGCCTCGAGAATGGTCGAGATCATAGAAGATTGGAATTAGTATGTGGAAGCCTTGATGTGTTGGATATGCGGAAGTCTTTTTCGGTGAAGATCGGGGATTGTTTTACCGTGTTTAGGTTCTCGGGGGGGGTTACTCGGAACCGCCCTCCCCCTTCCGGGGGGTTATTGGGGCCTTATCATGGTGGGCGCCTTATTGGTGGTGTGAGTTTATAGGTGAGATATAATTTAGATTATTTAATGGGTAAAGGGGGGGGCGCTTCATGATTCGGTTGGTTGTGGGTATAACTGGGTTCTGGGGTTTTTCGTTTGTTGGGGGGTGGCGGTGTGTTGGAGGGGGGGTTTGGGGAGGGCCGCGTTAGCTGCTCCCTTTCCGTCGGTCCCTAGTGGTGGCGCTTGAGAGGGGACAGAGGGAGGGGTCTATGTTGCGCCCCCTTTCTCCTTTCGGCTCGTTTTTGGCTCCTGCGTTTCCATTTTTTTCTCTCTTCTCGTGCGACTATGGTGAAGTAGGAGGGAAGTGCTGCGAGACTCCGTGTGAGTCCTGTGAGTAGACTTCCCTGTGGGCGGCGCCGTCTTGGGCCGGGGCGCTTTGTGTTGGGGGTGCCTCTCGCCTTCGGGCTCTGTTTATCACTGTGGGTGGGCGAGTTGGGGGGCTACGCGCTATGGGAGCACTCTAAGTTTGTTTTTCTCTGTGGTGTACGTGTGTCGTATCCTAGCCGGTGCTGGTGGCTTTGTGGGGCCCGCTGGGGTTGCCACTCATGTAGGTTCCACATTCGGCTCTATTGTTGTTTGTTAGCGTGCGTTAGGGCGAGAGTCCCTCGGTCGGCCTACATGGGCCCTAAGGGAGAAGAGGAAAGGAGGAAAGAGGTGGCCGCACGCCCCTCCCCTCCCTAGTCCGAATAGGACAAGGAGAGGGGGGCACCGCCCCCCCTTTCCTTTCCCTCTTCCTCCTCTTTCCCACTTCTCCTTCTCCAACTAGGAAAGAAGGGAGTCCTACTCCCGGTGGGAGTCCTGGAGTAGGACTCCCCGTTGGCGCGCCCTCCTTGGCCGGCCGCCCCCTCCCCTTGGCTCCTTTATAAATGGGGGCAGGGGGGCACCCTAGGACACACAAGTTGATCTTCGTGATCGTTCCTTAGCCGTGTGCGGTGCCCCCCTCCACCATATTCCACCTCGGCCATATTGTAGCGGTGCTTAGGCGAAGCCCTGCGACGGTTGAACATCAAGATCGTCACCACGCCGTCATGCTGACGGAACTCCTCCCCGAAGCTTTGCTGGATCGAAGCCCGGGGAGCGTCATCGAGCTGAACGTGTGCCAAGAACTCGGAGGTGCCGGAGTAACGGTGCTTGGATCGGTTGGACTGGGAAGACGTACGACTACTTCCTCTACGTTGCGTCAACTCTTCCGCTTCGGTCTACGAGGGTACGTAGACAACACTCTCCCCTCTTGTTGCTATGCATCACCATGATCTTGTGTGTGCGTAGGAATTTTTTTGAAATTACTACGTTCCCCAACAGTGGCATCCGAGCCAGGTTTTATGGTTTGATGTTATATGCACGAGTAGAACACAAGTGAGTTGTGGGCGATATAAGTCATACTGCTTACCAGCATGTCATACTTTGGTTCGGCGGTATTGTTGGATGAAGTGGCCCGGACCGACATTACGCGTACGCTTACGCGAGACTGGTTCTACCGCCGTGCTTTGCACACAGGTGGCCGGCGGGTGTCAGTTTCTCCAACTTTAGTTGAACCGAGTGTAGCTACGCCCGGTCCTTGCGAAGGTTAAAACAGCACCAACTTGACAAAATATCGTTGTGGTTTTGATGCGTAGGTAAGATTGGTTCTTGCTTAAGCCCGTAGCAGCCACGTAAAACTTGCAACAAACAAAGTAGAGGACGTCTAACTTGTTTTTGCAGGGCATGTTGTGATGTGATATGGTCAAGGCATGATGCTAAATTTTATTGTATGAGATGATCATGTTTTGTAAACAAGTTATCGGCAACTGGCAGGAGCCATATGGTTGTCGCTTTATTGTATGCAATGCAATCGCCCTGTAATGCTTTACTTTATCACTAAGCGGTAGCGATAGTCGTAGAAGCATAAGATTGGCGAGACGACTACAATGCTACGATGGAGATCAAGGTGTCGCGCCGGTGACGATGGTGATCATGACGGTGCTTCGGAGTTGGAGATCACAAGCACAAGATGATGATGGCCATATCATATCACTTATATTGATTGCATGTGATGTTTATCTTTTATGCATCTTAGCTTGCTTTGATTGACGGTAGCATTATAAGATGATCTCTCACTAAATTTCAAGATAAAAAGTGTTCTCCCTGAGTATGCACCATTGCCAAAGTTCGTTGTGCCCAGACACCACGTGATGATAGGGTGTGATAAGCTCTACGTCCATCTACAACGGGTGCAAGCCATTTTTGCACACGCAGAATACTCAGGTTAAACTTGACGAGCCTAGCATATGCAGATATGGCCTCGGAACACTGAGACCGAAAGGTCGAGCGTGAATCATATAGTAGATATGATCAACATAGCAATGTTCACCATTGAAAACTACTCCATTTCACGTGATGATCGGTTATGGTTTATTTGATTTGGATCACGTGATCACTTAGATGATTAGAGGGATGTCTATCTAAGTGGGAGTTCTTAAGTAATATGATTAATTGAACTTAAATTTATCATGAACTTAGTCCTGGTAGTATTTTGCAAATTATGTTGTAGATCAATAGCTCGCGTTGCTGCTTCCCTGTGTTTATTTTGATATGTTCCTAGAGAAAATTGTGTTGAAAGATGTTAGTAGCAATGATGCGGATTGGATCCGTGATCTGAGGTTTATCCTCATTGCTGCACAGAATAATTATGTCCTTGATGCACTGCTAGGTGACAGACCTATTGCAGGAGCAGATGCAGACGTTATGAACGTTTGGCTAGCTCAATATGATGACTACTTGATAGTTTAGTGCACCATGCTTAATGGCTTAGAATCGGGACTTCAAAGACGTTTTGAACGTCATGGACCATATGAGATGTTCCAGGAGTTGAAGTTAATATTTCAAACAAATACCCAAGTTGAGAGATATGAAGTCTCCAACAAGTTCTATAGCTAAAAGATGGAGGAGAATCGCTCAACTAGTGAGCATGTGCTCAGATTGTCTGGGTACTACAATCGCTTGAATCAAGTGGGAGTTAATCTTCTAGATAAGATAGTGATTGACAGAATTCTCTAGTCACCATCACCAAGTTAGTAGAACTTCGTGATGAACTATAATACGCAAGGGATAACGGAAACAACTCCCAAGCTCTTCGTGATGCTGAAATCAACGAAGGTAGAAATCAAGAAAAACATCAAGTGTTGATGGTTGACAAGACCACTAGTTTCAAGAAAAAGGGCAAAGGGAAGAATGGGAACTTCAAGAAGAACGACAAGCAAGTTGCTGCTCAAGTGAAGAAGCCCAAGTCTGGTCCTAAGCCTGAGACTAAGTGTTTCTACTGCAAAGGGACTGGTCACTGGAAGCAGAACTACCCCAAGCGATTGGCGGATAAGAAGGATGGCAAAGTGAACATAAGTATATTTGATATACATGTTATTGATGTGTACTTTACTAGTGTTTATAGCAACCCCTCAGTATTTGATACTAGTTCAGTTGCTAAGATTAGTAACTTGAAATGGGAGTTGCAGAATAAACAGAGACTAGTTAAGGGTGAAGTGACGATGTGTGTTGGAAGTGGTTCCAAGATTGATATGATCATCATCGCACACTCCCTATACTTTCGGGATTAATGTTGAACCTAAATAAGTGTTATTTGGTGTTTGCGTTGAGCATGAATATGATTTGATCATGTTTATTGTAATACGGTTATTCATTTAAGTAAGAGAATTGTTGTTATGTTTACATGAATTAAACCTTATATGGTTACACACCCAATGAAAATGGTTCATTGGATCTCGATCGTAGTGATACACATATTCATAATATTGAAACCAAAAGATGCGAAGTTAATAATGATAGTGCAACTTATTTGTGCCACTGCCATTTAGGTCATATTGGTGTAAAGCGCATGAAGAAACTCCATGTTGATGGGATTTTGGAATCACTTGATTATGAATCACTTGGTGCTTGTGAACCATGCCTTATGGGCAAGATGACTAAAAACTCCGTTCTCCGGAACAATGAAGCGAGCAACTGACTTATTGGAAATAATACATACTGATGTATGCGATCCGATGAGTGTTGAAGCTCGTGGCGGGTATCGTTATTTTCTAACCTTCACATATGATTTGAGCAGATATGGGTATATCTACTTGATGAAACATAAGTCTGAAACATTTGAAAAGTTCAAAGAATTTCAGAGTGAAGTGGAAAATCATCGTAACAAGAAAAATATGTTTTCTACGATCTGATCGCAGAGACAAATATTTGAGTTACGAGTTTGGTCTTCAATTAAAACAATGTGGAATAGTTTCACAAATTCGTGCCACCTGGAACACCACAGCATAATGGTGTGTCCGAACGTCATAACCATACTTTATTGGATATAGTGCAATCTATGATGTTTCTTACCGATTTACCAATATCGTTTTGGGGTTATGCATTAGAGACAGCTGCATTCACGTTAAATAGGGCACCATCTAAATCCGTTGAGACGACACCGTATGAACTATGGTTTGGCAAGAAACCTAAGCTGTCGTTTCTTAAAGTTTGAGGTTGCAATGCTTATGTGAAAAAGTTTCAACCTGATAAGCTCAAACCCAAATCGGAGAAGTGCGTCTTCATAGGATACCCAAAAGAAAATGTTGGGTACACCTTCTATCACAGATCCAAAGGCAAGACATTCGTTGCTAAGAATGGATCCTTTCTAGAGAAGGAGTTTCTCTTGAAAGAAGTGAGTGGGAGGAAAGTAGAACTTGATGAGGTAACTGTACCTGCTCCCTTATTGGAAAGTAGTTCATCACAGAAATCTGTTCTTGTGACTACTACACCAATTAGTGAGGAAGCTAATGATGATGATCATGTAATTTCATATCAAGTTACTACCGAATCTCGTAGGTAAACTAGAGTAAGATCCGCACCAGAGTGGTACGGTAATCCTGTTCTGGAAATCATGCTACTAGATCATGATGAGCCTACGAACTATGAGGAAGCGATGATGAGCCCAGATTCCGCGAAATGGCTTGAGGCCATGAAATCTGAGATGAGATCCATGTACGAGAATAAAGTATGGACTTTGATTGACTTGCCCAATGATCGGCAAGCCATTGAGATTAAATGGATCTTCAAGAGGAAGACGGACGCTGATAGTAGTGTTACTATCTACAAAGCTAGAATTGTCGCAAAAAAAGTTTTTCGACAAGTGCAATGTTGACTACGATGAGAGTTTCTCACTCGTATCTATGCTTAAGTATGTCCGAATCTTGTTAGCAATTGCCGCATTTTATGAAATCTGGCAAATGGATAAACAAAGCTGCGTTCCTTAATGGATTTCTTAAAGAAGAGTTGTATATGATGCAACCAGAAGGTTTTGTCAATCCTAAAAATGTTAACAAAATATGCAATCTCCAGCGATCCATCTGTGGACTGGTGCAAGCATCTCAGAGTTGGAATATGCGCTTTGATGAGATGATCAAAGTATATAGTTTTATACAGACTTGTGGTGAAGCCTGTATTTACATGAAAGTGAGTGGGAGCACTACAACATTTCTAACAAGTATATGTGAATGACATATTATTGATCGGAAATAATGTAAAATTATTCTGCAAAGCATAAAGGAGTGTTTGAAAGAAGTTTTTCAAAGAAAGACCTCGGCGAAGCTGCTTACATATTGAGCATCAAGATCTATAGAGATAGATCAAGACGCTTGATAAGTTTTTTCAATAACTACATACCTTGACAAGATTTTGAAGTAGTTCAAAATGGAACAGTCAAAGAAAGAGTTCTTGCCTGTGTTGCAAGGTGTGAAATTGAGTAAGACTCAAAGCCCGACCGCGGCAGAAGATAGAAAGAGAATGAAAGTCATTCCCTATGCCTCATCCATAGATTCTATAAAGTATGCCATGCTGTGTACCAGATCTGTTGTATACCCTACACTGTGTTAAGCGAGGGGATACAATAGTGATCTAGGAAGTAGATCACTGGACAGCGGTCAAAATTATCCTTAGTGGAATAAGGATATGTTTCTCGATTATGGAGGTGACAAAAGGTTCGTCGTAAAGGGTTACGTCGATGCAAACTTTGACACTGGTCCAGATGATTCTAAGTCTCAATCTAGATGCATATTGAAAGTGGGAGCAATTAGCTAGAGTAGCTCCGTGCAGAGCATTGTTGACATAGAAATTTGCAAAATACATACGGATCTGAATATGGCAAACCCGTTGACTAAACTTCTCTCACAGGTAAAACATAATCACACCTTAGTACTCTTCGGGTGTTAATCACATAGCGATGTGAACTAGATTATTGACTCTAGTAAACCCTTTGAGTGTTGGTCACATAATGATGTGAACTATTGGTGTTAAATCACATGGCAATGTGAACTAGATTATTGACTCTAGTGCAAGTGGGATACTGAAGGAAATATGCCCTAGAGGCAATAATAAAGTTATTATTTATTTCCTTATATCATGATAAATGTTTATTATTCATGCTATAATTGTATTAACCGGAAACATAATACATGTGTGAATACATAGACAAACAGAGTGTCACTAGTATGTCTCTACTTGACTAGATCGTTAATCAAAGATGGTTATGTTTCCTAACCATGGACAAAGAGTTGTTATTTGATTAACGGGATCACACCATTAGGTGAATGATCTGATTGACATGACCCATTCCATTAGCTTAGCACCCGATCCTTTAGTATGTTGCTATTGCTTTCTTCATGACTTATACATGTTCCTATGACTATGAGATTATGCAACTCCCATTTGCTGGGGGAACACTTTGTGTGCTACCAAACGTCACAACGTAACTGGGTGATTATAAAGGTGCTCTACAGGTGTCTCCAAAGGTACATGTTGGGTTGGCGTATTTCGAGATTAGGATTTGTCACTCCGATTGTCGGAGAGGTATCTCTGGGCCCTCTCGGTAATGCACATCACATAAGCCTTGCAAGCATTGCAACTAATGAGTTAGTTGTGAGATGATGTATTACGGAACGAGTAAAGAGACTTGCCGGTAACGAGATTGAACTAGGTATTGAGATACTGACGATCAAATCTCGGGCAAGTAACATACCGATGACAAAGCGAACAACATATGTTGTTATGCGGTCTGACCGATAAAGATCTTCGTAGAATATGTAGGAACCAATATGAGCATCCAGGTTCCGCTATTGGTTATTGACCAGAGACGTGTCTCGGTCATGTATACATTGTTCTCGAACCGTAGGGTCCGCACGCTTAACATTACGATGACAGTTTCATTATGAGTTTATGTATTTTGATGTACCGAAGGTTGGTCGGAGTCCCGGATGTGATCATGGACATGACGAGGAGTCTCAAAATGGTCGAGACATAAAGATCGATATATTGGAAGCCTATATTTGGATATCGGAATCGTTCCGGGTGAAATCGGGATTTTACCGGAGTACCGGGGGTTACCGGAACCCCCCCGGGGGTTATTGGGCCTACATGGGCCCTAAGGGAGAAGAGGAAAGGAGGCAAGAACCCCCGGGGGGGTTCCGATAACCCCCCGGTACTCCGGTAAAATCCCGATTTCACCCGGAACGATTCCGATATCCAAATATAGGCTTCCAATATATCGATCTTTATGTCTCGACCATTTCGAGACTCCTCGTCATGTCCATGATCACATCCGGGACTCCGAACAACCTTTGGTACATCAAAATACATAAACTCATAATGAAACTGTCATCGTAACGTTAAGCGTGCGGACCCTACGGTTCAAGAACAATGTAGACATGACCGAGACACGTCTCCGGTCAATAACCAATAGCGGAACCTGGATGCTCATATTGGTTCCTACATATTCTACGAAGATATTTATCGGTCAGACCGCATAACAACATATGTTGTTCGCTTTGTCATCGGTATGTTACTTGCCCGAGATTTGATCGTCAGTATCTCAATACCTAGTTCAATCTCGTTACCGGCAAGTCTCTTTACTCGTTCCGTAATACATCATCTCACAACTAACTCATTAGTTGCAATGCTTGCAAGGCTTATGTGATGTGCATTACCGAGAGGGCCTAGAGATACCTCTCCGACAATCGGAGTGACAAATCCTAATCTCGAAATACGCCAACCCAACATGTACCTTTGGAGACACCTGTAGAGCACCTTTATAATCACCCAGTTACGTTGTGACGTTTGGTAGCACACAAAGTGTTCCCCCAGCAAATGGGAGTTGCATAATCTCATAGTCATAGGAACATGTATAAGTCATGAAGAAAGCAATAGCAACATACTAAAGGATCGGGTGCTAAGCTAATGGAATGGGTCATGTCAATCAGATCATTCACCTAATGGTGTGATCCCGTTAATCAAATAACAACTCTTTGTCCATGGTTAGGAAACATAACCATCTTTGATTAACGATCTAGTCAAGTAGAGACATACTAGTGACACTCTGTTTGTCTATGTATTCACACATGTATTATGTTTCCGGTTAATACAATTATAGCATGAATAATAAACATTTATCATGATATAAGGAAATAAATAATAACTTTATTATTGCCTCTAGGGCATATTTCCTTCAACCATATCTTAGAATCACCCTTTAATGAGAAGGGAAATATTTTAAGGATATAAAAGTAGCGAGTTCTCTCATCATTAGTGAATAGGGTGGCTATATCATTCAATTTAGTAAGATGTGCCACAACAGTTTCAGATTCTTAGCCATAGAAAGGATCTGATTCAACCAAAGTAATTATATCCGGATCAACAGAGAATTCATAATCCTTATCAGTAACAAAGATAGGCGAAGTAGCATAAGCGGGATCATATTGTTGGAAATATTCCCTAGAGGAAATAATAAAATGGTTATTATTATATTTCCTTGTTCATGATAATTGTCTATTGTTCATGCTATAATTGTGTTATCCGAAATACACGTGTGAATACATAGACCACAACATGTCCCTAGTGAGCCTCTAGTTGACTGGCTCGTTGATCAACAGATGGTCATGGTTTCCTGACTATGGACATTGGATGTCATTGATAACGGGATCACATCATTAGGAGAATGATGTGATGGAAAAGACCCAATCCTAAGCATAGCACAAGATCGTGTAGTTCGTCTGCTAGAGCTTTTCTAATGTCAAGTATCATTTCCTTAGACCATGAGATTGTGCAACTCCCGGATACCATAGGAGTGCTTTGGGTGTGCCAAACGTCGCAACGTAACTGGGTGGCTATAAAGGTGCACTACAGGTATCTCCAAAAGTGTTTGTTGGGTTGGCACGAATCGAGACTGGGATTTGTCACTCCATATGACGGAGAGGTATCTCTGGGCCCACTCGGTAATGCATCATCATAATGAGCTCAATGTGACCAAGTGGTTGATCACGGGATCATGCATTACGGTACGAGTAAAGTGACTTGCCGGTAACAAGATTGAACGAGGTATTGGGATACCGACGATCGAATCTCGGGCAAGTAACGTACCGATTGACAAAGGGAATTGTATACGGGATTACTTGAATCCTCGACATCACGGTTCATTCGATGAGATCATCGTGGAACATGTTGGAGCCAACATGGGTATCCAGATCCCGCTGTTGGTTATTGGCTGGAGAGCTGTCTCGGTCATGTCTGCGTGATTCCCGAACCCGTAGGGTCTACACACTTAACGTTCAATGACGTTAGGGTTATTAGGAAGACTTGTATGTGATTACCGAATGTTGTTCGGAGTCCCGGATGAGATCCTGGACATCACGAGGAGTTCCGGAATAGTCCGGAGGTGAAGATTTATATATGGGAAGTTGTCATACGGTCACTGGAAAGGTTCGGGGGCATATCGGTATTGTATCGGGGCCACCGGAGGGGTTCCGGGGGTCCACCGGGAGGGGCCACCTCTCTCGAAGGGCCTCATGGGCCATAGAGGAAAGGGAACTAGCCCTTGGAGGGCTGGGTGCATCCCCCCCTTGGGCCCATGCGCCTAGGGTTGGGGGGGAACCCTAGAGGGGCGCCCCCTTGCTTGGGGGGCAAGCCCCCTCCCCTTGGCCGCCCCCCTCTAGATCTCATCTAGAGGGGGCTGGACTCCTTCCCCCTTCCCCTATAAATAGAGGGGAGAGGGGAGGGCTGCACACGACATCCAAGGCGCAGCCCCTCCCCTCCCCAACACCTCTCCTCCTCCGTTAAGAGCTTGGTGAAGCCCTGCCGGAGTACTGCTGCTCCACCACCACCACGCCGTCGTGCTGTTGTTGGAGCCCTCTTCCTCAACCTCTCCCTCCTCCTTGCTGGATCAAGGCGCGGGAGACATCTCCGCTCCATAAGTGTGTTGAACGCGGAGGTGCCATCCGTTCGGTGCTAGGATCATCGGTGATTTGGATCACGACGAGTACGACTCCATCAACCCCGTTCTCTTGAACGCTTCCGCTCGCGATCTACAAGGGTATGTAGATGCACTCCTCTCTATCTCTCGTTGCTATATGACTCCATAGATTGATCTTGGTGATGCGTAGAAAATTTTAATTTCTGCAACGATCCCCAACACATATTTCATTCTAGAATTCAAAGATTTTTGTTTAAGCTTAGCTACTAATTTCTTAAGATCACTTCTATCATTGCAAGCAAGAAAGTCTCTTTTAGTTTCTTCATCCATAACATAGCCCTCAGGAACAACTGGCAATTCATATTTATTAGGGGTAGAGCCTTCATAATCACTATCTTCAATATTATCAATAATTTCATTCTCTCTAGCCCTAGCAAGTTGTTCATCAAGAAATTCACCAAGTGGCACAGTAGTATCAAGCATAGAAGTAGTTTCATCATAAGTATCACACATAGCAGAAGTGGCATCATCAATAACATGCGACATATCAGAATTAATAACAGTAGCAGGTTTAGGTGTCGCAAATTTACTCAAAACAGAAGGAGAATCAAGTGCAGAGCTAGATGGCAGTTCCTTACCTCCCCTCGTAGTTGAGGGATAAATTTTAGTTTTCTCATCTTTCAAGTTCCTCATAGTGACCAGCAGATATAAATCCCAAGTGACTCAAAGAATAGAGCTATGCTCCCCAGCAATGGCGCCAGAAATTAGTCTTGATAACCCACAAGTGTAGGGGATCGCAACAGCTTTCGAGGGTAGAGTATTCAACCCAAATTTATTGATTCGACACAAGGGGAGCCAAAGAATATTCTCAAGTATTAGCAGCTGAGTTGTCAATTCAACCACACCTGGATAACTTAATATCTGCAGCAAACTATTTAGTAGCAAAGTAATATGATAGTAGTGGTAACGATAGCAAAGGTAACGGTAGCAAAACTAATATTTTGGGTTTTGTAGTGATTGTAACAATAACAACGGAAAAATAAATAAGCGAAGAACAATATAGGAAAAGCTCGTAGGCATTGGATCGGTGATGGATAATTATGTCGGATGCGGTTCATCATGTAACAGTCATAACCTAGGGTGACACAGAACTAGCTCCAATTCATCAATTTAATGTAGGCATGTATTCCGAATATAGTTATACGTGCTCATGGAAAAGAACTTGCATGACATCTTTTGTCCTACCCTCCCGTGGTAGCGGGGTCCTAATGAAAACTAAGGGATATTAATGCCTCCTTTTAATAGAGTACCGGAACAAAGCATTAGCACATAGTGAATACATGAACTCCTCAAACTACGGTCATCACCGGGAGTGGTCTCGATTATTGTCACTTCGGGGTTGCCGGATCATAACACATAGTAGGTGACTATAGACTTGCAAGATAGGATCAAGAACTCACATATATTCATGAAAACATAATAGGTTCAGATCTGAAATCATGGCACTCGGGCCCTAGTGACAAGCATTAAGCATAGCAAAGTCATAGCAACATCAATCTCAAAACATAGTGGATACTAGGGATCAAACCCTAACAAAACTAACTCGATTACATGATAGATCTCATCCAACCCATCACCGTCCAGCAAGCCTACGATGGAATTACTCACGCACAGCAGTGAGCATTATGAAATTGGTGATGGAGGATGGTTGATGATGACGATAGCGACGGATTCCCCTCTCCGGAGCCCCGAACGGACCCCAGATCAGCCCTCCCGAGAGAGTTTAGGGCTTGGCGGCGGCTCCGTATCGTAAAACGCGATGAATTCTTCTCTCTGATTTGTTTTCTCCCCGAACACGAATATATGGAGTTGGAGTTGAGGTCGGTGGAGCACCAGGGGGCCCACGAGGCAGGGGGCGCGCCCCCCACCCTCGTGGACAGGGTGTGGGGCCCCTGGCCTTGATTCTTTCGCCAGTTTTTTTTCTTATTTTCCAAAAGTAAGTTCCATGGAGTTTCAGGTCATTTCCCAGAACGTTTGTTTCTGCACATAAATAAGGCTCATGAGAGCCATAAATGAAGCTTGAGTCTCTAAAGATTATGGATGTGGAGCACCAGGTCACTCTCTTCCAACTGCAATGGTTGTTCCGCCAACAGGGGCAGAGATGTAGGGGAGTAACGATGATGCAGGCTCATTGAAGATTTATGCTCCTTGCAAAAATGTTGCAGATTTATTTCCTTGACGAAAGAAAAATAATTGAGCAACCCCAGAGATGTGCTGCCTGCTTGCCTTTGGCTGCAGAACAATGGATATGCAGGCGCGTCAAACATATAAAATCACACATCACATTCCACAGGGAGGCAATAGGCAGAGCTGACCTGAAGAGTAAATTGTGCTGCCTTTTATGGTGGTTTTAACCAGTTGAAGGGTTTACTCCAAACTGGTGCTGATCTGAAGAACACCGAGTTGACGAGGGGACCTCCTTTGGTACGGACTGCTTATATATTGCACTTCTGTTGTATATTTTACTGTATGTTTTACTTTGATCCGAAGAACACTGAGTTGAAGGGTTTACTGTATGTTTTACTAAGTATTTCTATCAAATGTAGTGTTTGTATCAAATGTTCTATTACACTTTTGTTCTGTCAAAATGTATTGGCTCTTCCATCTTCAACAATATTTTAATGTGATCTTATGCCAAAAAAAATTAATGTGATCTATTTTTGTACTAATACTGATTTAACCTTTGGCTTGTCGGTGAAAACAGTGGGCACGAAACGCCATGGGGGAGCTTGGTAGAGTGCATAGTTGAACATTAGTACTTCTACACGGAAACACAAACTGCTCTAGCCATACATGAGGAGGATAATTGCACGATTGTTTATAGCTCAATCCAGTACACTGAGGAAACCGAAATTAATATTGCAAATGTCTCGGTTTACCTTGTCACAATGTTCATGTTATCACTAGAAGAATTGGCACTGACTTTGGTGGATAAATTTTTAGATCATTACCGGTAAGTTACTTACAACTTTTGTAATCCTGCAAACTAGGTTTTTTTTTGTCAGTTTAAGCTTAAAACTTTTTGTGAAGTACAAATGGTAAAGCAGTTAAGTGTCGTTGCATGTTTATTTCTACCAACTAACATTTGCTTTAAAATGGATGTCGTCGTCCTGAAATTGACTGTCCTTCACACAAAGCTAAGAACATAAAACATCGACGCATATTTTCACCTTACAAGCACACACATATCATGTGCTTCTCTCTTATTGTTGGGTACTCCTCGTCGCTTTGCTTCCATGGCTATGGTCCAACGCAGGGGTTACAAAAGTTTCATCGAGCGAGATCATCAGGCTTCGTTGATTGTGGCAAGCGAGCGCTGATAAATACGACAAAGGTCATCGGGTACGGCAGGCATTGTTGGGTTGAGAAGGCCTGGGCATGGGACATCCGTAGCGACCCACACACTAGCGCAAGGATGTGACGATGGGGGCATCAAGCGCAGCTGTACCAGCCTAAAGACCTCACCCCATTTCTCCAAACCGTGAGTATTGTTATTCGATGAATTGCCTTTAAGAGCCTCATGGTCAACTGCATATGTCCTTTGTGTCTGCAACTGCGTACTTGCAGTCTGAAATTCATCACGAATTAGCTAGGCTTTAGGAGATAATATTTCCTTGAGAATTGAATAGATAAATGATAGAATTCCGGTCCTACTAAGAAAGGATATGTTACTTTTAGAGCTTTGTGTTTGCCTGCTTATGTGAACCGATACCTACTACCTAGAAATTCAACAGTCGAGATCTATTGTAGATGGTTATGCTTTACATGAAGGTAGTAATCGAGGATCCCAAAAGAGAATATCACAAAAATCTGTGACAACGCTGGGCCAAAAAGCTAAAGAAGAAAAACCTGTACATTCTCTTGGTTTGCCGATTCCAAGCTGACTGAAAAAATATATTTATACGTTACTAATTCATGTACTGTTAGAAGTAATGTTACTAGAAATTTTGCACAACCATCATGATTTGGGCACTGTTCACAGGTCGCTCGAATTCAGTGAGTACATTGGTCGGTGAAAAAATGATAACAGTGTTTCCTTCATACTGATTATGTTTATCTATATTTGTGTTCTTGAAAAAAATTATGTTTATCTATATTTCTACTTCATCCGAATCGAATCCTAGAGTTGTATGATTGTAAAAAATATTCTTTGATCCATTTGAGCCATAAACTTCCCATCCTGCTATTCTTTCTACAGGGCATGCGATTCTTAAGATGTTCCCATTCAGAACTGACATGCGGCCATCTTCTCTCTACTGTTACTCAAGGTATGTTGAAAATATAGAGTTGTACATTATCCAATGGTTTTAGTTGGGTGATAACGGCCGGAGTTCATTTTATTTTTTGTTTACATGTCCTTAATGAATCTTTTATTTGCCTTAGTAATTACCTTCCAATGCATAAACAGTGCCCAACCTGATGGTTGTATTGTCTACCACCTTTCTTCTATCAAACAAATATAAATCTGAAATCACACATAGAGTGGAGGGCTACAATACCAGCGGCGTGTCAGTGCATGCCCTGCATTAAAATTGTCTGGATGTCTTTGTTTTACTATCGCATCAGTGTAAAGCACAACCCGGCACCTCTATTTTCAGTGAGACCAACTATCTAGAATCCTCTTTCCATCTTAAATCCGTTGATATGATTTTTTTTCTTAAAAGGCTTTGTTTGATGTAGATATTGAAATTGACATTGCCAAACTTGTAATATGAGAATATCACTTAACTATTGGACCTTTCTTTCAACTTAACTTTGATGGCCTCCACTTAGTATAGTTTTTGTTAGCTTGTTCATTTCTTGATTGGTGCTTGACTTCACATGTGCATGTGGGAATGCCCTACAGACTGATGGACATGAATCATAGGAACTGTCGAAGCATGAAGGGAACAACAAGATGAACTAGCTTTTATCGGCATTCTTGTGTACATTGAAGATTTTGGGGCATTTGGTTGCATCTGAACTGTCTTCTATTTGAACCTTAGATTGATGAGTGATTTGTTGCATTCTTCACTTGCACAACCTATCTCTATTTGATCCAACTGTGTTGTTCATTGGTCTGATTAAATTCAGTTGTGGAAAGGAATCGCAGCAGGCTTAGGGTATCATGGAAAAGAATTATTGTTAATGAAAAGCTATTTTAACTCTGACCAGTAACCGACATTACTGCAAGTGCTTGCGGAGGCACAAGGTCTATTTAAATGGGATGCTTCTTTGGTCTCGTAACATGAAAGGTGAAATTTTGCAAGTGAATTCCATAGTAATGTGTTTTAAATATCTACTTGTAAGTTCAAACGAGTGTCCTAATTTATCAATGTAGTAATTAAATCATTCGTGCTATATGTACTCCATTTTTTATATTTAACTTGCTCGGTTTACCTAAGCTGGAAATTTTGTTAATTTTTTCATGTGTTGGAATTATGATATATCTAAATGGCAACGTTTATTTCCGTTCGGTGTTCCAGCGAGTATAGACGGGTAATGAATTCATAACAAAAACATTTACTTTTGTCATCACTATATTCTTTATATTATTAATTTAAAATTTTGCAGGAATGTGTCTGGCTATTTTGTTTTTCATTTTATGCTCTGGTGGAATGGTAAAGAATTGGTCAAGCCGATTTGCGCGGTGAGTATTGTCCCTTACATGTTTTAAGACCTTCGGCGTGAAATTTTCATACTAACTACATGTATTGTTTGTGCAGGATGGATATGAATTGAAGAAGCAGTTTTTACTATACTTGCTAAAACATCGTGGGAATGAAGCTAAAGGAAACTTTTCTGATATTGTGAAAGAATTTCTTAAGCGCATCATCTAGATGTTAATAGTTTTGTAACAGATGTTTAGTTGGAACATCGCTCAGTTTGTTACATGGACATGTCGTTAATTTTCTTTATGTTATCAATTTACATTGCAAAAATGGGCTTCAGTTATTAAATAATTTTGTTTGTTATATATTGTTTGTACGTGTGGAAATTAACATGTAACTCTTGTAAACTATTTCAAGAGCCCGTGGCATTCTACTAGTTAATCATGGGTTTTCACTTTTTTGCAACTATTTTCTTCGGGTTTTCTTTTGTGTTTACTTTTCCCTGTTTTTCGGTTTTCACCGGTTTTCTTTCCTTCTTCTTTTTTCAGAAATGTCTAATTTTTCATAGACATTGTATATTTTTCGTATACATCAGGAACAAATTTTCAATCTGTTTATACATATTTTTATATTTTTCACATACATCATTAACCTTTTTTAATACATCATTAACATTTTTTTCAAATACATCTGTGACGCCCCGAGACCGATGTGCCAGGTGTCTTCCAGTTATTCGTTGTTGTTGCCTTGTCATTGCTTGCGTGTCATGCATTGCATATCATGTCATCATGTGCATTTCATTTGCATACATGTTCGTCTCATGCATCCGAGCATTTTCCCCGTTGTCCGTTTTGCAATCCGGCGCTCCTATGTCACCCGGTGTCCCTTTCTACCTCTTTTCGTGTGCGGGTGTTAAAAATTTTCGGATTGGACCGAGACTTGCCATGCGGCCTTGGTTTACTACCGGTAGACCGCCTGTCAAGTTTCGTGTCATTTGGACTTCGCTTGATACTCCAACGGTTAACCGAGGGACCGAAAAGGCCTCATGTGTGTTGCAGCCCAACACCCTCTCCAAAGTGGCCCAAAACCCACCTAAACCCTCTCCATCATCTAGAGCGTTTGATCACGATCGCGTGGCCAAAAACCGCACCTCATTTGGACTCTCCTAGCTCCCTCTACCTATAAATATGTGATCCCCTCCTAAATTCGCGCAGATGAAACCCTAAAAACTCCTCCCCGCGCCGCCGGACATTTCCTCCCGCGCCGACCGGACATGTCCACCGCCGTCGGCCACATCACTCCAGCCTATCCGGTGTTGCTACGTCACCACGCCGCCGCCCACATCCAATCCGGAGCCGCCACCTCACCTCCCCTGCGCCCACTTCGCCGCCATCCTCCCAGGGCCCAGATCCAGCCCGCCCCGGGC
Source organism: Triticum urartu (assembly GCF_003073215.2). Classification (NCBI taxonomy): domain Eukaryota; kingdom Viridiplantae; phylum Streptophyta; class Magnoliopsida; order Poales; family Poaceae; genus Triticum; species Triticum urartu. The sequence continues at coordinate 614,095,451 of NC_053026.1, read as the reverse complement.
CAAACCGGGCCGCGCACTACACCACAACACTACATTCCCAACAACCAAGTTGGTTGGGAAAACAACTTCCGTCAATAGACAGTCGGTCGGGAAAGACTATTGCCGACCAATCATGTCTGTTGGGGAAAGTCCAGACCGGAAAACCCTTTCCCGACCGACATATCTTTCCCACCAACTACTTGATGGCTATGGTATATCTTTCCCGACCAACAATCTGTTGGGCCTACCATGGGCCTTTCCCGACCAACAGTCAGTTGAGGTAGCCATGGGCTTTTCCCTACCAACTATCAGATGGGAATTCTTTCCCGACCAACATTCTGTTGGGCCTAGTGGTAGCCTTTCCCAACCGATTATCGGGCAAGGTTTGTTTTGCCGACCAACAATCAGACGGTGTTTTCATTTGCAGCCAACAATTTATTAACATTCTTTTTATCCAACACAACTTTAATTAACATATGGTACGTACTGTTTGCCACATACATATAGTTCATGTGTTCTAAGCATAATAACTAAGACAACATACATCAGGTTCACATCAGGTGCACCAATTTTTTATTCCATTAACTAATTGTCACATACATGCACTTCAGTCGGTTCTAAACATAACCACCAAGACACCATACATCAGGTTCAACAAAGGACACTTAAAGTCTGCAAGTATGAGATATCAGTTGTACAAAATGAAAACTAAAACATCCAGTTGACACGGATCACTGGTTCATGGTTTATTACGAGTCCACTCCTTATGTTTGCTTCCTACAGAAAGTTAAACAAGTCCCAATTATTAGAATGAAAATGAATGCATGCAGAATTCACATGTGCACTGTGCACACACAACAGCAGAAAATGAAGAATACGCTTGCCTAATCTACAAAACTAGCATTTCTGGACGTGAAAACTGCTAATCAACTTCTAGTAGTAGCCATGGATGTGGCTAGAAGCCCTCCGTCCACTTTTTGTCTCTCCATTTGAAAGGAAATGCATCATTTACTTTGCATGATTGCTGATCATATAGTGTCCTAGGGATTGATCATATAGTGTCCTAGGGATATACTTAAGTTACTGTACATAGGTACCAGCATCCAACATACAACTTTATAAATAGTGGATACAGTGAGCTGAAAGCTAGATATATATAAACTGTGACTCTTTCAGTAGATGTACAGATGTTTCTAGTAGTTCACACTGGATATAGCAAGCTGAAAGCTAATTATATATGTGATTCTTTCCAAATGAGTATTGTCTTGGCTCACCTTACATTGTTTTGGGCAGGAAGGGAGAGAACACTTAAAAGGTAGATGTGTCCAAACAATTCCCAACATTTTCATCCTGAATGGAAATAGGAATTAAAACAAATGAAACACAAAAAATGAGTAAGAAGAGAAGAAGCTACAACACCAAAGTATATTACAGCAAGTAGGCTGGAACCAATATACCATGCATAAAATTGTTCTTATTGAGATGGAATTACATCAATCATACATGCCATAGCTTCAGCTTGCACTATAGTAGTTGTCGAGAGAACAATGCAGAAGAATAATTAGAATGCTCAATGCTGCATATAGTTCACGATTAGTGGCAGCAAAAGTACATAACAGGAGGGGTCTAATAAAGGAGAACTTATTTGCTTAAATTATTGATGCAGTAATCTAGAAAATTTAAACTCATATGATTTTTCTCCATTTCATGAACCTAAGGAATAACATTTTGCCACTCGACAACCCTGGCAGTGCCTGCAAAGGGTTGCATAAAAACCGTATTTTTAAAGAAAGAAACCCTTTTACTCAAGGAGTAAGGGGAACATGCTGCAAGAAATGCAACCTCAGCACTTGGACAGTAGTAACTAGAAGACAATAGGGAAGTATATTAGAGTTTCCTGTTTACATGTAACCCAATCTTCTCTTTGTTTATTTCTTGGATGAACTTTCAAACATACCAACCATGCTAATTATTGTGGTAGTTTCAGATTAACACCTGAGATTAGTATGCCATGATAGTAACAGCAAATGGCCAGGAATGACATATATGGCACAATTTATATATATTGCCCATGGTCTACACAGGAGGAGGAGCAGTAGGAATAGCCAGCAAAAGTCCAGGAACTTTAGTGAAGGATAACCAAATTGCCTGCTAAATTTCACTGAAAGAGACAAGAAATAGGCCGAAGACACAAATTTTCCTTTTATGAATATACATATATAATATCAGTATAATCTCATGTTTTTGTTTGCCTTAGAATGTATTATTGCTACACAAGAAATACGTAGGGATAACTATACCATGTGTATATATTTGATCCTACAGGTATGACTTAATATCAAAACAAAGCATAATAATCCACCTTTCGGAATTCCAGGCGTCATTCGCATCTACCACATCACTGAATAGTGGCATTCCTGGTTAGTACTGTTTCCACCCTTCATTTGCTGAGCAGTGTTTTAAATGTTCACCTACGAGGTTTTACAGGTGGTGTCACATTTTCCATACAAGATGAACTATAAGAAATCAAAATCTGAAATAAACAAGTTAAACCCAAGTTGTTATTTGTCAAGGAAGACCAAGCATATGATAGCCAATTCAACAAAGAAAAATTCCTGTGAATCAAATGACATCTCTTTCTTTATTAGAAGTGAGAGGTTTTCAGACTTAGCATCTCTTTCTTTATAAGAAGTGGTCATGAACAACAGAATTAATTGGATTATGATTGCCATGAGAAATATCTAGGAGTTAAATCGCAGGGTGGACAAACTTTGATGGTTGCAATGGAAAATTTTCAAAGTTTTAGAAGAGAGACTGTACTAGACAAAACTGCTAGTTCAGATGTCATATGTAGGTGAAAACACTTGCAATACCGTCAAAGTAATCTACTTAAGCAATCAACATGCATGATCGGTGTTAAGGAAAATCGAAAGTGTGAAAAGGCATTGTATACAGCCATGACATCCACAGATAAGGAGGGCCTTAGTACATGTGGTGGAGAAACTCACATGAGTGATTGCAACAAGCACATTAAATGGATGATCACTTGAAGGTGAACAATGCCCACTGTGTAGTTTTTTGAAGAAAAAATCACACAAGAATCAGAGCCTAAACAAAATATTTAGTACTTGTTCACACACTGCATTGGCTGGGAGCTGCTAGGAATAAACTAGGATAACATATTAGAAAAGCTTAGAGAAGCTCTGTTAAGAGTAAAAGTGCATACTCTTCTTTAGCTCTAATATATAACCATCAAACTACGGTCTAACAACTTCAATAAATCTAGCAGCCAAATTAGTTATAAACAATGCATTACCTGGATATTCAGCTCACCAATTTTATAAATATATGTTTGCTAGCCACTATTTCCTACTTTTCTATTTAGCATTTTAGGTATTCACCTCAGTTTTGAATTAAAGTGCCAGCCTCCACGCTACTAAATCACAACATCATATACTAAAAGAAAAAATTGGACACACAACATTTTATAAACAAAGCTTAGAGAAGTTCCAATGAATTTTTTTGTACCTCATTTTGCTTTATCTTTGCAGAAATCTTCTACCTGCGGATTCTAAAGGTAGCCCTGCAAAAACCATTATCCAATTCAGTGTCTAACAATCGCACAATATAAATAGACAGTAATAGTAATCGATGGCTAGGGTTTGAACTTTACTGCTTCAAAAGCTTCTTTATTTCCATGAATCAAAGCAGTACTAGTTTTTTTAAAGAGAACAATCTGCAGAGAGATGGGCGTACCAACCACCAGAGCTATGGAAGGTTCATTGCTGGGAGTTAAAATCTACAGAGAAGGGGGGGCTTATGGATGTCGTTGCCGCCATGGATGGCTGGGGGCACCAGCCGCCACGCTCCTAGTCGCTAGAAGATAAGGGAGCAGAGGCCACCCGCCCCGTTCCGAACCACCAGAACCGAAGGGGCCTTGTCCCGCTCAGATCTGCTACCATGCGAGGGGGGAGAGGGAGCTGGCTATGGGTTGGGGCGGTGGTGCCATGGGACGGAGGGGAGAGGTGGCCTCACCGGGCGCTTGGGCTTCGCCAGATGCGAGCGTCGCCGCCGCCGCTCAGATTGGGAGAGAAAGAGATAAGGGAGAGAGAGCAGAGAGATAGCAGTGTGGTGTTTTTTTTTCAAGTGGACGGTGTATTAGGAGGTTGGGCTGTGGGGGCGCGCGGCATGAAAATTCGGATGGGCTTCGCGCTAAGTTTTCGCAGGCGAGCGAACTGATATTTTCGGCAGCCCAGCTGCCGACCCACCGTCGGTCGGGAACATTTGCCGACCGACTGTGTGTCAAGAGTGCGACTATTACCGACCAATGGTTCGATGCTATAGATTTCAGTATTACCGACCGACAATTGGTGGTTACATGCAAGTAATACCGACCAACTATCTAATAACAGTTTTACCAGCAAACAGTCGGTCGGCGAAAGTGACTTTTCCCAACACACGTCTGAAGGGAATGCAATGTCGTGGTGTAGTGGCGCCGGGCCCGCCCTTCGCCGCCGCTTGCCCGCGCCGCCTCGCGCGCCTCGCCATCCGGCCGCGCCGCCCCGCGCGCCGCCTCCGCCGGCCGCCGCTTCGCCGGAGTGCGCCGTCCGCCCGACGACGCCGCTCCTCTGCCTCCGCGCCGAGCGCGCCGCCTGCCCGAGGTCGTCTCTCCTCCACCTCTGCGTTCGCACCGCCCCGTTGCTCCGGTCATCGCCGGTTGCCGGTGGAGCTCCGGCGAACTCCGCGCTCGGAACCGGCCAGCTTGACCACGCCGACCCTGTGGGCGCGCCTCCCCATCGCCGTTCCCCTCCAGCCTCGTCATCCTCCGCCGTCCTCGAGCCTGCTGGCGTCCTCCCCGTCCGGTCCCGGCTCCGGCTAAGTCTCCGACGAATTCCTCGGTCCAGATCCAGATCCGTTTTTGAGGTTGACCCGATATATTTTCTAAGTCCCTTTTTCGTTATATTTTTTTAGCAATCTTCACAGCATCATAACTCATCATCCGTGATTCCCATTTGTGTGTGTAGCATATCAAAATGTTCATCTCGACGAGTACATCATTTTGTCTCATTGCACCATTTTCATTTGAGCTCATCTTGATGCCGGAAATGCTGTTGGAAGAGGGCTATGTGATGAATTTGTCAGATCTGTTTCATCAAATAGCTTTTTGTCATTTTTGCCATGTTTAATGTGTGCATGATATGATCCTCAGCTCTACATGTGTTTTGTTATATGCCATGCCATCTTTACAGGGGTGTATGGCATGTAGTTTTGTGATATTTGTGGTGACTAGCACAAGCTTGCAAATTAGCGTAATCGGTAATGCTGATTTCAGGGACTTCGAATTTCACAAAGTCCTTATCCTGATTTTGTTGTTATGCCTTATGTTCATGTTGTTTCCTAGTGATCCATGCCTCTTTTGAGGATGATCAGTAAGGATGTTTTGTTAATATTGTTGTGCGCTATCCATCCATGCCTTTGTTTGCAATTATGGAGTAACCTAGCTTGAGTCAATCGAGCTCTACTTTTCCTATAAAATGATCCTGGCAGATTGTTGACATGTTTAGCGATTTTGCCGAGGATGTTGCTATTGATCCATGCATGCTATGTTATTATTCTTGCCATGTCTAGCTTCTATGCCATGTCTTCTTGATGGATGTATGATTAGTTTGTCATGCCATGCTTTGTAGTGAGTGCATCGAGATCGTATACATGCCTACTCGTTACTGTTTTGCATGCTCCAGTTTTTCACTAAGTCTGAATCTGTTTATGTTTTTGCCATGTTCACATGCTTGCGATTGTATTCTCTGATCCCTTTTGACTCATGGTCACTAAGGGACTTTTGTTAAGTGCTTTGAGTAGTTTCATGCCATGCCTTGCTTTGCCATGTTAAGTCCCTGTAGCATGTAGTTTTCATGCTCTAAAGTGTGCTTCCTGATGATAAATTCCAGACTTGTGTTAATTTCACTTAGTCTGAAACCTGTTATCATTTGCACTTTTGTCATGCTTGTTTGGACCTGTTAATGGATGAATTAGCCGTAGCTAAGTGTTCATCTTTTGTCAAGCATCTTGAGTGGATCCCTGCCATGTATTTTGTTGCCATGTTTGAGTGATGTAGCATATTTATGTTGTTGCATTTAGATGGCTACTTGCTGTTTATCGCAGACCGGTGCCATATTTGTTTTGCTTGCCATTTCCAAACTGTGCATCCAATTCCGGTGATCTTTATATCGATTTCAACCGAAATCACCTCCTCTTTCCAGTGGCACTCTTGGATTTCCATGTTGAGGCCAGGTTCAATCATTACTTTCCAAATCATGCATCTGCATCGGATACCGCATCCCGCATATCATGCCTTGTTTATGTGTTGGTTGTTTACTATGTTTTGTGCTTCTTTCCGGTGTTGCTTCTTCGGGTTGGTTCCGATTACGTCGCGTTTGTGAGGACCCGTTCGTCTACGTTCTGTTTGTCTTCTTCATGGACTCGTTCTTCTTCCTTGCAGGATTTCAGGCAAGATGACCATACCCTCGAAATCACTTCTATCTTTGCTTGCTAGTTGCTCGCTCTTTTGCTATGCCTATGCTGCGATACCTACCACTTGCTTATCATGCCTCCCATATTGTTGAACCAAGCCTCTAACCCACCTTGTCCTAGCAAACCGTTGTTTGGCTATGTTACCGCTTTGCTCAGCCCCTCTTATAGCGTTGTTAGTTGCAGGTGAAGATTGAAGTTTGTTCCTTGTTGGAACATGGAGATGTTGTTCCTTGTTGGAACATGTTTACTTGTTGGGATATCACAATATCTCTTATTTAATTAATGCCATCTATATACTTGGTAAAGGGTGGAAGGCTCGGCCTTATGCCTGGTGTTTTGTTCCACTCTTGCCGCCCTAGTTTCCGTCATATCGGTGTTATGTTCCCGGATTTTGCGTTCCTTACGCGGTTGGGTTATAATGGGAAACCCCTTGAAGTCGCCTTGAATAAAACTCCTCCAGCAAGTCCCAACATTGGTTTTACCATTCGCCACCTAGCCTTTTCTTTTCCCTTGGGTCGCGCTCCCGAGGGTCATCATTATTTTACCCCCCGGGCCAGTGCTCCTCTGAGTGTTGGTCCAAACTAGAGCCCCTTGCAGCGCCACCTCGGGGAAACTCGAGGGCTGGTTTTAGTTGTACGGACTGCTCATCTGAGTGTGCCCTGAGAACGAGATATGTGCAGCTCCTATCGGGATTTGTCGGCACATTCGGGCGGTGTTGTTGTACTTGTTTTACCATTGTTGAAATGTCTTGTAACCTGGATGCCGAGTCTGATCGGAATGTCTGGGGAGAAGGAATATCCTTCATTGACCGTGAGAGCTTGTGATGGGCTAAGTTGGGACACCCCTGCAGGGATTTGAACTTTTGAAAGCCATGCCCGCGGTTATGGGCAGATGGGAATTTGTTAATGTCCGGTTGTAGACAACCTGAAGTTGACCTTAATTAAAATACATCAACCGCGTGTGTAACCGTGATGGTCTCTTCTCGGTGGGGCCCGGGAAGTGAACACGGTGTTGGAGTAATGCTTGACGTAGGCTGTTATAGGATCACTTCTTGATCATAGTTGTTCTACCGTGCTTTTGCCTTCTCTTCTCGATCTCATTTGCGTATGTTAGCCACCATATATGCTAGTCTCTTGCTGCAGCTCCACCTCATACCTTTACCTTACCCATAAGCTTAAATAGTCTTGATTGCGAGGGTGTGAGATTGCTGAGTCCCCGTGACTCACAGATACTTCCAAAACCAGCTTGCAGGTGCCGAGGTTACCGTGCAGATGACGCAACCAAGCTCAAGGAGGAGCTCTATGAAGATCGTGTTCGTAGTCTTGTTTCGTTTCCAGTTGATCAGTAGCAGAGCCCAGTTGGGGTCGATCGGGGACCTTGTCGCATTTGGGGTTCTTCTTTTATTTTGGTTCCGTAGTCGGACCTTGTATGTATCTGGTTGATGTAATGCTTTATTCATGTAATTGTGTGAAGTGGCGATTTTAAGCCAACTATGTATCTCTTTCCCCTTATTGTATTACATGGGTTGTTTGCGAAGATTACCTCACTTGCGACATTGCTTTCAATGCGGTTATGCCTCTAAGTCGTGCTTCAACACGTGGGAGATATAGCCGCATCGAGGGCGTTACAAGTTGGTAATCAGAGCCTTTCCCGACCTTAGGAGCCCCCTGCTTGATCGAATCGTTGGCGTTGTTGATTCTAGAAAACGGTTTTGAGTCCTTTAGGGATTATATATATATCGGTGAGTTAGGACATTTTTTACTCCTCAGTCCCTTCGTCGCTCTGGTGAGGTATCCTGACGTAGAGTTTTGACTCTTCTCTTCTCATATTTCGCGAAAAAAAATTTAGGATCACGCGGTTATTTCTGGCTTATTCTACGAGCCAATCCTTTGGTTTTGTTTCGAGTTGTGGTATTCGAATTGCTTCAATGTCTGAGTGTTGATTCCATACTTTTCCTAAGCGTTGTTCTCATATTTCTATGTGGATACTAATCCTTCTTGATCATTGAGATTGTCATGTCAATCCTTCTCAACCGGCGTGTTTTCTCTTCAAGTGGATCCGATCTTTTCAACATCCGCAAGATCAATTATCAGTTCTTCTCAACGGTGGTCATTTCTTCCGTCCGAAGCTGTCTTTGTTTTTCCCGCCCTCCCACCCTTATTTCTTCAAGGATGCAGATTTCTTAATCAAGTATCCTTTTATTGATGAGAAGTCTCTCCATTCTTTTCAATCAACGTTCTTACCCGGTGGTTCTCTTGAAGATGCTCTACTAGTTCATTATTCTTCATTCGCTTTTCTTCTCCGGTGGTCTTAATTCAAGCTTTTCGTGTTGATCATATTCCTTTTCCTCGTTCTAATGCTTTCTCATGCCGGTGCACCTCTTAATCATCCATCTCTCGCTATTCAATTGTTCCGGGGTGCTCAAGGTATCTCTAAGATTCGTGTTTCCACTCTACATTCATTCAAACTCTTTCGAGATTGTTATATCATTCAAGCCATTTTAATTCTACCGGTGCTATCTCTCTTTCGAGCAATCGTTCTACGGTGTGTCTTTTGAGTGGGCCCTAACCCACAGGTCTTTTCCCAGGATCTTACCCGACTCTTCTAATCTTCCCGGAGCTACCCTCAAATTCATCTTAAAGTTTGACGTAAGTATGATTTATCATCAGTTAAATGTGTTTTCCTCCAAGATCTCTCAAATTCTTTTCATCGTTGGTTCAACCTTTATAATTTTCTTACCGGAGTATCTCAACAATTCATGGTGGTGTTTCTCGTCGTCATTCTCGGATTTTGAAGACCGAAGAAGATTTTTTCTCTCAATCTTGCTCCGTTCTCTAAGAGATTCGTCATTCTAGTTTGTTGCCATCCTCTCATAATTGTTTTAGTTGTGAGAATTCTTTTCACCTATCCGGAGCAATTCAAGAGTCTTCTCAGTTTGTTATCCGGAGTCCATCAGTTCAGGTTTATTCATTCTTAGGTTTCAGTTGTCATTCTCCAATCTTACCGGTGCAGCGCTCAAATATTTTCTAATCAGCTCGTGATCTCTTCATTTCAGTTGTATCTAAATTCCATGAAGTATCATCATTCATTTCACAATTCTTACCAGGTGATTCATCACTTTTCTTCATTCATTTTCAATTCTTACAGTGGTTCGTCAGGAGATCTCTTCCTTCGTTACGTATCAATTCATTCGTTGTTTCAATCCTACCAGCGATTCATTGAAGACCTTCCCAAGTCTGACGCTATATCTATCTTAATCCTTTCCACGAGAATAAGTAGTATGCCAAATCCGTTGCTTGTCATCAGTTAAATTGGAGAAGGATACGCATAATGTAATTCTTATTCTTGTTTCATCGAGTTTATTCAATTCCTTATTCCGGAGGTTCATCAAATTCTTGATCTCATTTGTTCTTCTTTCTTTTCCGGAGTTCCAAGCTCTCGCAATTATATCATCACGGAGATACATCTAAATCATCGCAAGGATTCACCTTGTGTTTTCAACTTCTTTTTCCTTCCGTTTGATCATTCTTTTGTTTAAAGGAGTTCTTCATGGAGGCTCTACATGATGCTTCATAAAGGATTTAATTCCTTCTTGAAGTGTTCATCGAGATTCTTTTCAGAGGAGCTCAAGCATTCTTCATCTTGCAATCCGGAGTGCAATTCTTTCTACCGTATCACTGAAGGTTGTATTATGTCATTCTTGATAATCTGAGTTCATGTTTCATGATTCACATGTTGTCAAGAATGAGGTATCTTAAATCAATCAATCTCTTCATCGGAGTTATCTTGGGTTATATTTCACCTAAAGCCTTCCCTAAGGATTGTTGCTAATTATGGTGCTTATAAGTGACCCAAGTTCTTCTTTTATCCTCCCGGTGAATAAGTTCCTCGTCTCCTTGTTGATATCAATCCAACCTTGGTTTTGTTAGCGGCAGGTTGTCACCTAATAATTTGAGATGTATTCCATAAGACCATATCAAGCTTATTCTTTTCGTTGTTGGTTTTCCAACAACTCTGTTCTAGCATTTGTTGTAAGCGTGCTCTCTCAAGATCTTGTTTCCCTTCGTTCATTCCATTCCAGTCTTACTTTTGTTCCGAAGGCATTGTGATGTTGCTCTCTTCAACCCATCTTCTTGTTTTGTCAGGATCGTGTTCTTTTCTTGGTTTATCCATTTAACCGGAGTGCTGTGTCCTTTGCTCAAGTCCTTTTCATCCTATCAAATCTTGCATCCCTATTCAATCGGAGTGCTGTCCGAATTTGTTCTTCCTTATTCTTTTTTCCTAACGGAGTGTTTTCAACTTTGTTCATCTCTGTTGTATTCTTTTCTCAAAATGGCTTAACCTTTTCAAGGTTCCTTGGTTTCACTCGTTCGTCAAAGAAGCAACTTAGTTTTACCTCTCCTCTTCCTCTTTCGTTTTCCCTCCAGTGCCATTCTAGATCTCGGGACGAGATCCTCTCGTAGTGGTGGAGTGTTGTGACGCCCCGAGACCGATGTGCCAGGTGTCTTCCAGTTATTCACTGTTGTTGCCTTGTCATTGCTTGCGTGTCATGCATTGCATATCATGTCATCATGTGCATTTTATTTGCATACATGTTTGTCTCATGCGTCCGAGCATTTTCCCCGTTGTCCGTTTTGCAATCCGGCGCTCCTATGTCATCCGGTGTCCCTTTCTACCTCTTTTCGTGTGCGGGTGTTAAACGTTTTCGGATTGGACCGAGACTTGCCATGCGGCCTTGGTTTACTACCGGTAGACCGCCTGTCAAGTTTCGTGTCATTTGGACTTCGCTTGATACTCCAACGGTTAACCGAGGGACTGAAAAGGCCACGTGTGTGTTGCAGCCCAACACCCCTCCAAAGTGGCCCAAAGCCCACCAAAACCCTCTTCATCATCTAGAGCGTTCGATCACGATCGCGTGGCCGAAAACCGCACCTCATTTGGACTCTCCTAGCTCCCTCTACCTATAAATATGTGATCCCCTCCGAAATTCGCGCAGATGAAACCCTAAAAACTCCTCCCCGCGCCGCCGGACATTTCCTCTCGCACCGGCCGGACATGTCCACCGCCGTTGGCCACATCACTCCAGCCTATCCCGTGTTGCTACGTCACCACGCCGCCGCCCACATCCAATCCGGAGCCGCCACCTCACCTCCCCTGCGCCCACTTCGCCGCCATCCTCCCGGGGCCCAGATCCGGCCCGCCCCGGGCCGAACCGGGCCGCGCCGGGCTCGCCCTCGGCCTGGGGCGGGCTCGCCCTCCGTCGCCGCTCACCAGCGCCGCCTCGCGCGCCTCGCCATCCGGCCGCGCCGCCCGCGCGCCGCCTCCGCCGGCCGCCGCTTCGCCGGAGTGCGTCGTCCGCCCGACGATGCCGCTCCTCTGCCTCCGCGCCGAGTGCGGCGTCCGCCCGACGATGCCGTTCCTCTGCCTCCGCGCCGAGCGCGCCGCCCGCCCGAGGTCGCCGCTCCTCCACCTCTGCGTCCGCGCTGCCCCGTTGGCTCCGGTCATCGCCGCTCGCCGGTGGAGCTCCGGCGAACTCCGCGCTCGGAACCGGCCAGCTTGACCACGCCGACCCTGTGGGCGCGCCTCCCCGTCGCCGTTCCCCTCCAGCCTCGTCATCCTCCGCCGTCCTCGAGCCTGCTGGCGTCCTCCCCGTCCGGTCCCGGCTCCGGCTAAGTCTCCGGCGAACTCCTCGGTCCAGATCCAGATCCGTTTTCGAGGTTGACCCGATATATTTTCTAAGTCCCTTTTTCGTTATATTTTTTTAGCAATCTTCACAGCATCATAACTCATCATCCGTGATTCCCATTTGTGTGTGTAGCATATCAAAATGTTCATCTCGACGAGTACATCATTTTGTCTCATTGCACCATTTTCATTTGAGCTCATCTTGATGCCGGAAATGCTGTTGGAAGAGGGCTATGTGATGAATTTGTCAGATCTGTTTCATCAAATAGCTTTTTGTCATTTTTGCCATGTTTAATGTGTGCATGATATGATCCTCAGCTCTACATGTGTTTTGTTATATGCCATGCCATCTTTACAGGGGTGTATGGCATGTAGTTTTGTGATATTTGTGGTGACTAGCACAAGCTTGCAAATTAGCGTAATCGGTAATGCTGATTTCAGGGACTTCGAATTTCACAAAGTCCTTATCCTGATTTTGTTGTTATGCCTTATGTTCATGTTGTTTCCTAGTGATCCATGCCTCTTTTGAGGATGATCAGTAAGGATGTTTTGTTAATATTGTTGTGCGCTATCCATCCATGCCTTTGTTTGCAATTATGGAGTAACCTAGCTTGAGTCAATCGAGCTCTACTTTTCCTATAAAATGATCCTGGCAGATTGTTGACATGTTTAGCGATTTTGCCGAGGATGTTGCTATTGATCCATGCATGCTATGTTATTATTCTTGCCATGTCTAGCTTCTATGCCATGTCTTCTTGATGGATGTATGATTAGTTTGTCATGCCATGCTTTGTAGTGAGTGCATCGAGATCGTATACATGCCTACTCGTTACTGTTTTGCATGCTCCAGTTTTTCACTAAGTCTGAATCTGTTTATGTTTTTGCCATGTTCACATGCTTGCAATTGTATTCTCTGATCCCTTTTGACTCATGGTCACTAAGGGACTTTTGTTAAGTGCTTTGAGTAGTTTCATGCCATGCCTTGCTTTGCCATGTTAAGTCCCTGTAGCATGTAGTTTTCATGCTCTAAAGTGTGCTTCCTGATGATAAATTCCAGACTTGTGTTAATTTCACTTAGTCTGAAACCTGTTATCATTTGCACTTTTGTCATGCTTGTTTGGACCTGTTAATGGATGAATTAGCCGTAGCTAAGTGTTCATCTTTTGTCAAGCATCTTGAGTGGATCCCTGCCATGTATTTTGTTGCCATGTTTGAGTGATGTAGCATATTTATGTTGTTGCATTTAGATGGCTACTTGCTGTTTATCGCAGACCGGTGCCATATTTGTTTTGCTTGCCATTTCCAAACTGTGCATCCAATTCCGGTGATCTTTATATCGATTTCAACCGAAATCACCTCCTCTTTCCAGTGGCACTCTTGGATTTCCATGTTGAGGCCAGGTTCAATCATTACTTTCCAAATCATGCATCTGCATCGGATACCGCATCCCGCATATCATGCCTTGTTTATGTGTTGGTTGTTTACTATGTTTTGTGCTTCTTTCCGGTGTTGCTTCTTCGGGTTGGTTCCGATTACGTCGCGTTTGTGAGGACCCGTTCGTCTACGTCTGTTTGTCTTCTTCATGGACTCGTTCTTCTTCCTTGTAGGATTTCAGGCAAGATGACCATACCCTCGAAATCACTTCTATCTTTGCTTGCTAGTTGCTCGCTCTTTTGCTACGCCTATGCTGCGATACCTACCACTTGCTTATCATGCCTCTCATATTGTTGTACCAAGCCTCTAACCCACCTTGTCCTAGCAAACCGTTGTTTGGCTATGTTACCGCTTTGCTCAGCCCCTCTTATAGCGTTGTTAGTTGCAGGTGAAGATTGAAGTTTGTTCCTTGTTGGAACATGGAGATGTTGTTCCTTGTTGGAATATGTTTACTTGTTGGGATATCACAATATCTCTTATCTAATTAATGCATCTATATACTTGGTAAAGGGTGGAAGGCTCGGCCTTATGCCTGGTGTTTTGTTCCACTCTTGCCGCCCTAGTTTCCGTCATATCGGTGTTATGTTCCCGGATATTGCGTTCCTTACGCAGTTGGGTTATAATGGGAACCCCTTGACAGTTCGCCTTGAATAAAACTCCTCCAGTAATGCCCAACATTGGTTTTACCATTCGCCACCTAGCTTTTTCTTTTCCCTTGGGAGTCGCGCTCCTGAGGGTCATCATTATTTTACCCCCCCCCCCGGGCCAGTGCTCCTCTGAGTGTTGGTCCAAACTAGAGCCCCTTGCAGCGCCACCTCCGGGAAACTCGAGGGCTGGTTTTAGTTCTATGGACTGCTCATCTGAGTGTGCCCTGAGAACGAGATATGTGTAGCTCCTATCGGGATTTGTCGGCACATTCGGGCGGTGTTGTTGGACTTGTTTTACCATTGTTGAAATGTCTTGTAACCTGGATGCCGAGTCTGATCAGAATGTCTGGGGAGAAGGAATATCTTTCTTTGACCGTGAGAGCTTGTGATGGGCTAAGTTGGGACACCCCTGCGGGGATTTAAACTTTCAAAAGCCGTGCCCGCGGTTCTGAGCAGATGGGAATTTGTTAATGTCCGGTTGTAGACAACCTGAAGTTGACCTTAATTAAAATACATCAACCGCATGTGTAACCATGATGGTCTCTTCTCGGCGGGGCCCGGGAAGTGAACACGGTGTTGGAGTAATGCTTGACGTAGGTTGTCATAGGATCACTTCTTGATCATAGTTGTTCGACCGTGCTTTTGCCTTCTCTTCTCGATCTCATTTGCGTATGTTAGCCACCATATATGCTAGTCGCTTGCTGCAGCTCCACCTCATACCTTTACCTTACCCATAAGCTTAAATAGTCTTGATTGCGAGGGTGTGAGATTGCTGAGTCCCCGTGACTCACAGATACTTCCAAAACCAGCTTGCAGGTGCCGAGGTTACCGTGCAGATGACGCAACCAAGCTCAAGGAGGAGCTCTATGAAGATCGTGTCCGTAGTCTTGTTTCATTTCCAGTTGATCAGTAGCGGAGCCCAGTTGGGGTCTATCGGGGACCTTGTCGCATTTGGGGTTCTTCTTTTATTTTGGTTTCGTAGTCGGACCTTGTTTGTATCTGGTTGATGTAATGTTTTATTCATGTAATTGTGTGAAGTGGCGATTGTAAGCGAACTATGTATCTCTTTCCCCTTATTGTATTACATGGGTTGTTTGCGAAGATTACCTCACTTGCGACATTGCTTTCAATGCGGTTATACCTCTAAGTCGTGCTTCGACACGTGGGAGATATAGCCGCATCGAGGGTGTTACACATCATTAACATTCTTTTGCAAATATTTCAAATACAGGATTAACATTTTTTCAAACGATGTTTTGATTTTTTCAGTATGTCTAAAAAAATTCAAATACACATTGACATTTTTTTAACTTTTTATAAACAATTTTTAAATGTCAAATGTCACTTACATTTTTTTTGAAACACGTGAACATTTTTGAAATGTCACATTCATTTTTTTGAATGGTACAAATAATTTATAAATGTTGAGCCAACATTTTTTACACTGCATGCACATTTTCTAAATGTGCAACGACCACTTAAAAATAACTATTTTTTCATAATATATGTATTTAATATTTTCAAAATACAAGTAGAAGTGAAAAGAAAAATATGCATGCATGAAAAATGCTGGGCATACGATGTGAAGCAGATGCATGAAAGAATTTGTGGTATCTTCTGTTACCATTAACATTGTTGTTTCTAGAAAGGAATTCCAGTTTATACTGCTCCACAGCCAGAAGAGGCAATGGTTGCTCTCATATAAAGAGCTTCAGAATTGGGCCGTATGCTTTTTCTTAGCTAATTTTGATCCTTTTTTTAGTTTATCCCCTGCTTGTTTGTTCGATTTATAACCACGATACTAGATACAACGGAATAAAGTTTTTGCAATATAAGATACCGTGTACTTTTTGAAGATTTCACTCCAAGTCGCTGTTCCTTTGAAGCCACATCAGTTAAAAGATCAATATCTTGGACTGCATGATGAACACCAATATGTAAATGCTGGCCTTGCAGTTGCACTGGCTAGTACTCCTGCATGGCTTGAGATTGAGAAGCGGGGACACGTGTACAGAATGGCACAATTATGTTGCTTCTCCCAAAATTCACGTTGCACTGTATGCCGTGCAGGGTTAGGAGGATGCACCTGCACTGCTACTCGTGGTGGTTGGCAACATCATCACAACACTGGAGCCGACGGGTGCACTGGCACCGGCAGCACATGCTGCCATGGCAGCGTTTTGGCCCATTCGAGGGCCAATACGACTTCCATGGTAGTAAGTTCATGTCACGGCACAAGGCCCATTGGTGGCAAAACCTCTGCCATTACAGAGCTTGTAGTGAGTCTGGCAGCCAAAGTGGCTACAATGGCAGCACTTCCAGCCACGATCATAAGCGATAGAGAGGAGTGTGTGTTCCTAGACGAAAAATGTGGCTTCCTTTCGACGAGTGCTAGTTCCTTGATGCAGAGGCCGACAACCACATGAACGGGCCGCTATTCACGTTCACCTGCCTCAGTGAGCTCGTGAAAGGTACAACAAAATTGTGAGATGGCTCTGCAATTGAGATCCAGGGTCTTGGGTCTGTGTTGTTAGAGTGGAATAATGGCGACCACAGGGTGTTGATTAAGGTGTACTTCATACCTCGGCTCCAGATCAACATCATCAGCCTATTCAATCGGCCTAAAGATGGTGGTCGAGGACGACATCATGAGCCTATTCAATCGGCAGAGATTTGTGCTGGTGCACGAGGTGGATGAAAAATCCATCTCTACTCGCCCACCTCAACCTGACAGACGTAGATCTATCTGCTTGCAAAACAAGGGATAATGCATGGCGTTGGCATGTCCCACTATGGGCATCTTCACTTCCGCATCCTGCACGATTTCATCGTCGCCAAAAACATGGTTGTAGGCAACGAGCAGTTATGCGAGGGGTGATCATTGGGAAAGCAGCACCAAGGGCTACGGCGCCACAACGTACCGCGCGAAGGAGCGGGTTGAGCCCACGCACAGCAATCCATCCAATGACTCAAGGAGCTAACAATTACTTACTTCTCATTGTTGACGATCATAGACAACACATGTGGTTGGAAGTTCTCAAAACAAAGCACGAAGCCCTGAAATTCTTCAAGAAGATGAAGGTGTAGACAATATGAAATCCTAGAATTATGTGTTGTATTGATCTGACCCTCGTAGGGGTATATATAGAGTATAATATGGGGAGAGAGACTTGGAGTAGAGGGAAGTCATACACGATTTAACCCTATTCTATCTCTAACTCCTAATCTCTAACTTAAACATAATTATACTTATAACATTTCCCCTCAGTCGTAGCGGGAGTGAAGCGGACAATTGCGACTGAATTTGAAGTCTTGCGCTTCTGTCATCTTCTCTGCCGCGTCATCATCAACTGCGTCTCTAATGGGTCGACATCTAGTGCGGTGACTGCGTCCCTTTCTGGTGCCTTCCTTGTCTCTCCTCTGTTCCCTCCCGCAGTCATAGCAGAAGTGGCATGGACGCTAGTGACGATGCGGACGCTGTTGACTGGAGTAGCTACCGATGAGTTGCTGTAGACCAAGCCATTAATGTCGATGTCGAGGTAGCCGATGATGGTGATGTAACTGTGGTTGATGGTGTAGTCGTCATGGATGATGAAGCCGAACAAAGCCAGAGGCGAAAAAAATGCGCTATGACGGAGCTGCAGATGTGGACGATGCACCTTGCGGATGTCAGAGGGTGCCGTCAGCAATGAGTCCAACGATTTTGCCAAGACCGGAGGAAGCCCATCGAGCACACATCGGTTTTGCCAGAACCGTGTGACCGTGTTAGGGTCGTCACTGTAGTGACGCCGTCTCGATGCAGTCGTGCCATCGTGGATGACACGGTCGATTCCGTCGTCGAGGTCGCGTCTTGCAGAAAAGTCTGTCAGTGAACGCTAGGTGTCCATCTTGTAGACGAGGCGGCATCAGCGGTGTGTTGATGAAGACCACGAGTCGATGATGAAGACCTTGGTGATGCAGTGTCGTCAACGAGGCAACATGCGTGAAGTGGTGTGTCGCTTGAAGGCGTCCCTTGCTCACGACGTGTGTTGATGCCTTGCTGCCGGACATGAAGTCATGTTCCACAATCCACACCCATCGATCTGCGTGTGGTTGATGCTTCTTGTGGATGTACTCGACGAAGTATGTGGTTCATAGGCTGAACGTAGTCGTACAGGTTAATGCAGATGCAGATGCAGTTCGGCTCGGGTCGATGAATGTTGATGCAGATCGCTGGGTGTATGTCGATGTGTCGGCTCGGTGTAGATGGCATGGCGGCGCGCGAGTGGTCTGGTCGATGGAGTCGGCTTGGTGCAGACTGTGTCTGCTCGTGTGTTGGAAGTCGACGAAGACAGCTGATCGATGCGCCCACGGAGTCGCCGTGCGTCGGGATGATGTAGACACGTGCAGCCGGGCCCTCGGAGTTGCATCGTTGAAGCTAGCGGAATATATCGATACCAAGCTTGAGTCCTAATCTGATATAGCAGGTACGTACTCTACGTGCAGTTTTTGTGCATGGCTGCATGGGTCGATGGAGGTGCTTGCCGATGTAGTTGTGCACGCTCCCGGCCTCCGATCGAGTTCCTGACTTGTCGATGGATGGGTGCAAGTGCCGGCTCCCTGTCCGAGTTGCCGATGCGATCGCTGTGTGTTGAAGCCGATCGAAAACCGATCGATGGTATGCGTGGACCGCCTATCGCCCGGCGTGCTGGTCAGAGCCAGAGGTCGGTGAAGATCGATGCGCCGGGTCGGTGTAGCGTGCATCGCGTGCTCGTTCGCTCGAACGATGCTCCCGTCCAGCGACCGTGCGCTGGATCAGTCTGCTGCTTGATGGGCGTGTGCGTGCGAGGCCGCCCCTGGAGGTCGAGAGATCAGCAGCTTGCGAGAGTCAGTCCGCCCTCTTGTCACCGCTCGGCGTCGCTTGGAGCGCTCGCCGTCAAGGATGAATCTGCGCTGGTTTCCACCGGATACAAGGTCGTGGAGATCTAGGAATTTATTTGCGGCCACTGCAGAAAATTTCGAAATTGATCTATCTAATTAAAGAACCGATCCGATCTTTGGTCCGAGGAGAAGAGATTAATCTCCCCAGGGGCGGGGAAGTGGTGGGAAAACATAGGATCGACGTCGTGAGACTAACCGCTCTAATATATACCATGTAGACAATATGAAATCCTAGAATTATGTGTTGTATTGATCTGACCTTCGTAGGGGTATATATAGAGTATAATATGGGGAGAGAGACTTGGAGTAGAGGGAAGTCATACACGATTTAACCCTATTCTATCTCGCTCTAGCTAACCCCTAATCTCTAACTTAAACATAATTATATTTCTAACAGAAGTCAGTCGGAGAGCACCAAGTGAACCTAAAGACGATGGTGTGCCAATAAGATCGCAGTGGTGAGTTCAATTCACTGGAGTTTGCGGAGTTCTGCGGATAGCAGCCACACCACAACACCGCACTCGCCACAACAGAATGATGTGGTGGAGCATCGTTGTGGACATCATGCGAGAAGGCGGCGAAACCTTCATGGTACTCCGTCGATACCACAGCCATTGCAGAGCCTTCGACAACCATGACAAATCAGATGCCATGGCACAAAATACAGGTATGGTAGGGTTTTAAGCTAACAGGGCGGACAATGTGGTAGGTGAATAAGGCGAATCCTAACTAGTTGAGCGCGCAACGTGAATCAGTGTCGTTGCTGGTCCATGGGGATGCGAGCCATTGCATGTGCATGGGCTTTTCTCTCTCTCTCTTCCTATGCAAGTTCTGACACATGCATGGCCTATATTATCTTTCCTCTCTCCTCTTACTCCATCACTTTTCATTTTCTTTTGACAATTTAGATGGTACGTATCTTTAAAACTGAAAATTTGTTTTTGAATATTTTTACATATTTGAACTCATGACGCTAAGCTCTTTAGAACAAGTATAGTCTTGGATACATTTGAAACATATGTTTTTGAAACTTTGCTTTAAACAGCAAAGAACTTTTAATTTTTATTGTAAAGTGCTAAATAAACAGAATAAGGGGCTGAAGAACTTTCTAAATAGTGGGTCGGCACTTTGTTAGAAATATGAAAGAACTTTGCTGGAAAATGTATCTTGAACCAAAGAACTTATAGATAGCTTGGCCTAACTTTAATGAAAAGTTTATGGAACTTTTTTGCAATATATTGATATTGGACTTGTTTTGTAGAGCTGAGCGTGAGAAATTCAAATACATTAACGAATTTAAATTTGCACAATTTATTTCAAATTAATAGTGACATATTTGTTTATCTTGCAATTTTGTTTGAAGAGGCGACATGCACATGGAGTAGGAGTAGCCGCAGCATGCATGTGGGCCAAGGGAATACAGTGCATGGCTGACAACGTGATGGAGAAGGTTGATTGGACAGGACCTTAGATGGAGGGCCAGGATACAGGTTGCGGGGGCAACTAGTTAGGATACAGGTTGTGTTTTGGGACCAACCCAACCCAACCGGGCCAACACCATTCACCCGGACGGAATACATAGATAGATTTACTCAAAATCTTCTCAATTTACACTCAAATAACATAAGTTTGTGACACGCCACGTCTTCGGCCTTTTTTCTATTTTTTGCCGTCTACGGTTCAAATCTACTCCCTCCGTCCTATAATGTAAGACGTTTTTTTAAACTACACTAGTGACAAAAAACATCTTACATTATGGGACGGAGGGAGTAGTTTTGTTTTCTACACTCCCGCTAATCGAAATTCATAGTTTTCGAATCTGATGTTTTGCCAAAAAAAGAGGGGTTTTAGCAGAGATAAAACGGTTTAGGGTTTGATCATGTGTGCTTGTTTCTCTCTCTCTCTATCTCTCTCTCTCTCTCTTTTTGCTGGATTCAATGAAGATTTGTCTACAAAGATAACGAGTTAGGAAATATCAAATTTTGGGTTTAGGTTTTAAGCACGAAATCGTAGGTTTCTTCATAATTCAGCCACATGTGTCAGAAGATACTGGTTTGCGTTGAAGCTGAATACTTGATGATTTTGAATGTTGCAGATGCATGGCGGAAATTTGGCATGCTGGATTGACAAAAACAACACCTCCAGAACCTTAATCTGATATCTGCCCAAGAAATTTAACTGGTTTTGATTATTTGAAGGAACGTCTGTTTGATTTGGGATTTAGCACAAGTGACGGTATGTACCATCTGAGTAGAGGAGCATAAAGGATGAGCATGGTTGAAATCACCAACCAAGCTTCAATTCAAACGATAAGAATATGAAGCATTGAAACTATTTGATTTGTGTTGCTACATGACACCCTGGTTTAGATAGACAACCTTGGTTTAGATAGACAACCTGACCGAATTGTTGTTATTCTTGATCGATTGAATGCTTGACAACTCTTTTAGCCATTTCTTTTACAAAATGATCTCGCCATCCACTACCACATGGCCTTGTGTAAGTGGACAGAGGAACATACATCAAATTGCTATAATGAATTAATGTAAATTGGATGGATGCCTTCGCTCTTGTCGCTTTTTTTCCCAAACACACCGCTTGGAAGAGCAACAACAACCCTTGGCCAAATCAGATGCCCCTAGCTATGCACCCTGCTGAATTGACTCATGTTGACTGTTTGGCTCTCCACCACCATTCAATGTGATGCCGACTTTTATGTGTCAATAGTTCCGACAAAAAGAGATACCGAGTCACCCTCCCTATTCTCACCTCTCCCATCATGACGTAAGAATGACTATTAGACATCTTCAACCGCAAGTAGTGCGAGGATACACGGACAGGCACGAGGGCATGTATAAAATGGACAAGTGCAACTAGGTGAAGAGGAGGCAGCGATAACAAAGATTATTGCCCTCGCGAATGATCTCCAACAGATGGAGGACTAATCATTGTGTTTTCCATAGGGGAAATTTACTATTATAGTCAATCTTCAACACATATCTTTTTGTTTTTTGTTTTTACTTTATGGAGGATCATAAAAGATCATCCTATAGCAAGTAATGTCATAGAAATATAACATTGACCTTTATGGCATCCTTCGTTCCTTCCTAACATGCCGCTCATCGTTCTCCATCTGGTACCTTGGTTCACCTCCTGTGGTCAAAAGACTAAGGAGAATCCACTTGCAACCCTTGGATGAAAAAAGTGGAAGGAAAATTAGCACCTTGGAGAGGAGCATGTTGCCATGTAGGTCACATCATTTTGGTTAAGACGACACTCACGACAGTGGCCATTATCATATTACACCGCTTGACCTCCCGGTGTAAGTGGCTAAAATATTAATAGCCTGAGGCATGCCTTTTTTGGGCAGGGACCGGTAAGACGAATGATGGCAACTGCAAAATTAAATTGGGAGTAAGTTTGCAAGCCCAAGGAGTATAGTGGTTTGGGAATTCTTAATTTCGGGAAGTTCGCCACCATGCTTCGATTAAGATGTTTACGTCTTGGCTACTATGACATGTCTAGGTCTTGGTGTGGTATGGGGACGCCATGCAACAACGGTGATCGCGACCTCTTCACAACGGACACTAAGGTAATGCTTGGCAATGGAACTAAAGCCAAATTTTGGGAGTCATCCTGGCTGGAAGGGCAAAGGCCTAAAGACATTGCGCTATTTTTTTCAAGATGTCCAGCAACAAAGGCAGCACTGTGTTACCGAATGCATCACCTATTTGCTAGTGGTAAGGGAATGTCCAATAGCATCCCGCAAATCGGGCTCACAATACGCCTGGGGACACAGATACAGGAGATTGCCATTAAACCGTATCCATCAAACATTTGCCATCATTTTTTTTCATATGTCCAGAGCACTCAAAATAATTATAAGACGATTGAGCAATAGCACAATTCGTCCAGCGTCCAGAGCACTCAAATTGAATTATTACATCCAATATAACCGGATGTTCAAAAAGTTTTTCAAAATCATCAATCCCAATTCAACGTAATTCGAGCCCAACAATGTGTCAGTATCCGGAAATGCTGGTCATCCAGACGCTATGTCCCTTGAACTTGATCCAACAATGCATCAACGTGAATGGGCCTGTCCTCCATTGTATGGTACAGCGTGGCGACACATCCGGAGCTATACAATGTGATGATCACCAAGTTGCAACATTGAGTGAATCAATAAATTGACCAACATGTAGAGCAACAAGAAGCAAAACATATGATCTCCTTGATTGCCGTGCCAGGTGGCCACCTTCGTTCTCTTCACTTGCGCAATTACACTACAATACTTGATGACGGAGTTTGAGATGGTGTACTGTCAATGGGTTAGCAACTTGACATTTTGATCATGGATTACGTGCAAGTTGTAAGGTGCGAAGTGCTTTTACTTATGAAACCAAGAAATCACATTTTGTGCGACAGAAATTACATACATACAGGATTACTACTGTTGTGTGCCGTACGCGGGCGGGCCGGCGAGCGTCGGCGGTCCGTCGGCGTACCTAGCGATGGATGGATCCATCAAGTAGTATCGACGGACAGACGGACCACCACGAGCTCCAGTGCATGTGCTATGTTGTACTCCTACCTATACCTACATAATACTAAGTAAGTAAGTAGGTACTATCATTCCCCTCGCTCGGCCGCTTGGTAGGTAGGTAGGTAGGTACAACATCCTGTACGTACCACTGCCAGGTATTCACGTAGGCAGGTAGGTAGGGTATATATACCTCTTCTCCCTGATTCATTCAATTGCATGGACACAAAGGCTCAAAAGGCTTTCCACTCAATGCGATGGCCTGCGCCCGTCCGTCGGTCGGTCCCTATTTTATAGGAAAAAGTTCGAAACAAATCTTTAACTTGTAGAAAAAAGCTAAATCGAATCCTCAACTTCCAATCTCTGAAATCAGGGTCTATTTTAAACTCTAAGGCGTTGTTTGGATAGGGCCGGATACATGGTAAACGAGTTTGTAGCCGGATTTTAGCAAAATTGGTTTTGCTAATGAATTTTTGGATAACTAATTTGCACAGAAACACGTTTGGGTTTGGAAAGGATAAAACTGGCTTGTACATTTCCTTGTTTGGGTAGGAGGATACCGATTCACTTCCTCCCCTTGCCTTCTCTCTCTTACTTTCCCCAATTTTGGCCATTGACGACGACTTCCCAAAGCTTCGACTCCAACGGCTCCAGCCTGTGATTCCTCTTCCGTCGTTCGTCCTCACCGCCAGACACCGGTGCCCTCCTCCCGTCGGGACGGCCTCGACGACTCCGCGCGCGGAGGCTTTCCCTGGTCGCCTAGGCCGACTCTGGTCGTCCCCGTACAGGCTCTGCTCGGCGAGATCTGCTCCTTGAGCTCATCCCGTAGGTCCGCCGCCCCTGGGCGACCTCTCTCATCGGCCCTGCACAGGCTTCGCTCGGGGAGAGGTTCTTCTCGAGCTCATCCCAGATGTACGCCGCCCCTTGATGCTGGCCGTCCAGCAGCGTCCGTACATGGAAGTTCAGATCTCAAAAGAGTGCTCGACGCCGCCCACCCTGATAGCGGCCATGTAGGGGCTGGAGGTCAAGCGTGAGGACGATGATTCGGCGGAGCAGGTAAACATTTCATCTTTGTTTGCATTTCAAGGTTGAATTATGTGAGCTGGGAGCTTGAACAATTCATATGATGATTCTACTTGTGTTAATAAGAAATGCCATTCTACTTGCCAAGAGAAAAAAAAACTTCATAGTTTATAGGGCTTAACAATTAGCTACATGGTAAAGTCGTTGATTTAATTATTTCCCATAATAGCGACGAAGTGATAATTTGGAGAGTGGTTGCACACAGCCTTTGCTCATAGAGACAAAGGAGTGGCAAGTTGACAATGCAGAGGATAATGATGGTTGCTGGTCCATACAGATTCCTCATGCCACATGTGAAGGTTTTCTCGTAATCTCTTGAATGTGCTTATTTTTTGTTGCTGAATGCATAACCTTCATCTGCATTGGCTCTTTTCACAAATATATCAGTTTCAGTTCTTCAACTTCATTCTCTAGTCTGCAATGGCCATTTTTCTTATCGAATGACAAATTTATTGCACACAGTTGTACATAAAATAATTTAGCATTACTATCATCTTGTAATACAGAACGGGAAGTTTTGGAACCTATGAATTGATGAAAAATTGTAACAATTATTATTGTAATGAATCTATAAATAAAATTTTAAAAAATAATATTGTAATGCTCAATCATCTTCTGGTTGTTGAGCGGAACGCTGTTGATGATTACTACACAACTGTCGAGCAATGCCTGCACGAACTCTCTCACCAGCAGCTCGTTCATCTTCTCTTGCTTGCCCTCTAACTTGCTGATCACCATGGTCAACATGTTGTTGTGCTTCCCCATGCTCATAAAGCTCGAACAACTCATCATGATGATTAACCTTCCGGATGAAGTTGTGGATAATACAACAAGCCATAACAATTTTGACTTGTGTTTTATATGGATAAGGAATTTCTCATTTCCTACTTAAAATTGGAAAGCGAGCTTTTAGAACACCAAAAGTTCGCTCAACAACATTTCGTAGTTGTGCGTGCAGATGATTGAACATATCTTTCTCACTAGTATATCGTCGATTACTTCCATGAAAAGAAGCAATATGATAACGATCTCCACGGTACGGGGCAATAAATTTTGGAGTATTTGCATATCCAGAATCAACAAGATAAAATTTACCTGCACGTAAGGTTTGATAGCACGGTCAGAATCTTTATGTAATAAGATTAATCAATATATAGTTAATATGTTTGAATTTCTACCTTCAGGAACAACAAAACCCCCACTAGTAACAGCCCATCTTAGAACTGCTTGATCTGACGCAGAACCTTCCCATCCAGCAACGACATATGAGAATGTCATGTCAAATGACACTGCTGCCATTACATTTTGAGAGGGGTAACCATGCCTATTTCTATAAGGAGTTTGCTTATCTAGCCTGATTTTGGCCTCAATGTGTGTCCCATCAATTGCTCCTAGGCAGTTCTGTTGGGATTTTTGTTAGTCAAACAATGAAGTTTAAGTTTCCATGACATAGTATTTAATCATATTTAAAAGTAACATGTGTTTGCGATAGGAAAATACCTTGAAATATGGGTAGAACCTTGCATCACCCAATATTTTTGCTGGGGTTTCATTCCTTGGATCTGTTATGCAAACATCACGCAACCCATTTATGGCATCTAAAACAATGTTGAAGTGTCGGCTGATTGGTTCACCAGAATGCTGATATCTATCTTGGATGACACGGTTCCTAACATTGTGACCAATGGTATGTAGAAACATGAGTAGTTGTTCGTCCACTGTCATTCGCTTTGTATCCTTCAGTAAGCCTCTCTCACACAAAGCATCTCGCAGCAAGTAGAATATGTGCTTCTCAAGACGAATTTGTTCATAAAATCTAACAGGATGTCCCTCTAGCAACTCTTTTGTTTTCTGGGCACCAGTTAATATGGAGGTGTTACGAGGTGTTTTGAATAACCTTGTGAACAACACATCACGAAACACGGACACTGCAGAAATGTTATTAATAAGAACTTGCTCGGAATCAGAAAATTCATCATCTGGCACATACAAACTGTTCATGGTTCCCTGCACAGTGTACACTATTGATTGTATCATCTCAGAATAATATTTCATAAGATATATAAAATAGTTGGAAATGAACTTTCTCAAACTGAAAGTACAGTTGATTGTTGCAACACAAACTGACAGAAAAAGCAATGGAAATTGTTCTCTAAATACATAAAACGACAATTACTGAAATCAAATAATGGTGTATCACAAAATAACTAAGGATCAAGAATCCAAAGCTTTCGAGTTTCTTCATCCATCTCAATGAAAATGGTGCGTTTGTCACCATCTGTAAATGCTTTTACTGCTTTCATTTTTGTGCTGGCATCGAGGCTACCCATACTATTCAATACTGACATGCATGATTTAACCGAGTAAGTGTCATTTTGTTCTGCTGTTTTTTTCTTTGCTTCAGCAATGCTGAGTGATTCATCTGCAAGACGATCAATTGCGGTTATGGCATCATCGGCTGTACGTTTTTGTCCTCTTGTAGTTTCTTTTGATCCACTTCCAGGGAATTTCCTTTTTTCTGGCTCAATGGCTGTCGACTTCTTAGTGAACACACCAGGGGAGCCATTATTTTCATCAGACTCGATTTCATGTACTTCAACATCCTTATTGAGATCAATTTGAGATGATTTAGTTGTGCATGAACCATCTTTCCCTTTGCTAGATACAGCACCAACTCCAGATGCCGTTGAACTAGCACATATTTGTTGCAGGAGAGGCGAATTTATGTGCATGGTGGTAGCTGTGCACCGGGGGGTGGCAGCTACGCATGCAGCAGCTGCCGTTCGATTCGCCCCATCGTGCATTGCACTTTTTGGCAGAGTCCTGCCTGCCCCTGTGATTGCCAGGCTATCATATTCCTGCCACAACCTAGCTACTAGCTGACCTGTAAAGTTCCCCTTGGGCTTGAACATGACGGTGGGCTGGTAGTTGGGCTTGTGGGCTTTTGGTATGCATTTGTTGCTGGACAGCGATGCACATATGGCTGGTAGTTTATTCAGTCTACCCATCCCTAGCCCTATATAACCTCCCCAATCCACACACTCTTCCATTCACTCTTTGTGGAAACTCATCGTTCGCCGCGCGATTACTTATCAGCCTCGTTTGTGGTATGATGACATTGTTAGATTTCCTATCCATTGCTTCGTTTCTTCTTACGTTTTTGGTTCATTGTTCTCACCTTGTTTGTTTCTTGTTTAACTCAGCTTGCTTGCCTTGGGAAAAACACCTCTGTTGCTTCTTTGGTTGAGATGCTTTCGACTGCAAATGTTGGGTATGACGTCCGCGAAAGCCATGAGGTGTGTTTTTCCGCAGAAACTGTGTGTGCCATTGTGTTCTTTCTCTTGAAAAAAACACTTATATATCTCTCTATCTTTTTTTAGTTTGTTGCTGTGGTGCCAGTCAACAACTCTTGGGCATGCTATTCTTGGGATTTCTATAAGACGCATTTTACCATTGCTGATCCAGTGGAGTATGGTAGTAGTGTCCAGCGCATAGAGGACAAGCACAAAAAACCCTCTTTTGCCATAAACTCACATCTCAGGGACGCTCTTTGCCAGATACACAATAATAAGTTATATGGCTTTGGCCATTGGACTACCTTGGCGCATGATTGCCTCGGGATCAACATCCAAGGGTGTGTTTTCCTCATTGTTTTTTACAAAAATCTTCTTATATCCTAGTATTTGAGTGATGTTTACTAGCAGGGCTGATGATTTTTTTGGTTTGTGTCTTAGGAACTCGAGCGGAGTCTACTCACTTACTTGCGCTCGCGTGGTTGATTGCGCGTCAGGGTCAACTGCTCCCAACTCTTTCTGCATGTACCAGACCACCAAGGATCTCGTTTACAAGGTTCTCACTAGCCCACTGAACATTGGCTACTACAAGGCTTGTGTCGATGCATCCAATGCCAAGAAGAGGTGCAGGGCCATCGCTCCCAAGCCCCAGTGATTGCTGCCGCGTGGAAACGACGGATGTCACGCTGTTGCTTACCTATCTGTCTTTAGCTTGCGTGACCTGTTGGTGTTTACTTTTGGGTTGCTATCGGTATTTTTCTATTTGTGGCCAACACTATTAATTTGCAGTGTGTTGCTCCTTGAACTATTCTCTTGTATCGTGATGCTTGACTTTAGCTGCTTATGTAATCCCCCCCCCTATCATGGTTGCACTTTGGGGTGATCTTTCTTTTGCTGTTGTGCGATCACGCATCACCGCCCCCCTCCCGCCCCGGTTCCCTGTTTGGTCTTCCTCGGCTTTCTTGCACACCAAGTCTAGCGTGTTAAAAACGGGTTTCAAACTACTTGGCATACTGTGTTCAGTTATTGTCTCTTGTTGGTTTGCATTGTAGTAGGTTTCTATCCTAGAACCGGCACGTCGGGCGACGGGGTTTGTGTCGTTCATGCGCGAGGGGGGGGGTTCTATCCTACTTGGATGTATTTTGCCATGGCCCGTGTGGCCGTCGTGGTTGTCGTTGATCGGCGACAGAGGGGGGTTTCGGTTGCGTTTCCCCCTCCTCCTAGTCGTTCGTCCCGGTTTTACATTTCTGAGCATTCCGCACGCGTGCCGACTCCATGGTAGGGTAGGCGAAATAGCCATCCTCATTTTGCGGGCACGTAGATATGGTCCGATGTGGCGGTTTGGGGTGGGGGTGGTGCCTCCGACATATGGTAACTGACCACCATTCCGGATTCGCCTGGGACATGGGCTTGTTTTTGGTGTGTGTGTGGGGGGGGAGGGGGCATTCTACCCTGCATTTAGATCGATTTAAAGGTTCCGACATATGGTTGTTTCAGATGCAGATGGTTAGTGTTCTCTATCTGGCTTGGTACATGGCGGCTGTGGCTGGAGGCCGCGCGCATCGTTCCCCTTCATGAAAATGGTGTGCCGCTAAAAATGGTTCCCCTTTGTGAAAAGTTATGTCACAACGGCGGGCTGGTGGGCTAGGGTTTACAAACTCCCCTCCCAGCACCACCAGATAGTCATCCCCCCCCCGGTGGGGGGCTGATCCTCTCCAGCTGCCGCTTTTGCGGCGTTTGCGATTAGGAGAATGTCAGGTGCACCTTCTCTGGCTTATAGATTAGATGTGGTGTCAATTACTTAAGATCGATTTAAGGTTCAACGGTGACGATCGATTGCGTCTCCAAGGGTGCTGGTCCTTGACAGGGCGTGCACGAAGACTTCTCAACTGTCAGCGACATTGTGTCTCCAAGGGTGCTGGTCCTTCAGAGGGCGTGCACGGGGACTTCTCAACTGTCAGCGAGAAAAATCAGGCGGGCTCCGGTAAAGAGAAGGAATAGTACGATAGTGGCGTGTCCACCGCACGATTTAAATTTTTATGTATGCTTGTGATGCTTTGCACTTCAGGTGAACTTGGGTGTAGAACGTTCTGTTTGGTTTTTTCGCAAAAAAGTTGTGTGTTCGTGTATTCCTCATCGGTTTGAGACTTGTTCTTTTTGTGTAATACTTGGCTTTTTGAAAGCGCTCGAAAGTACATGTGGTGTAAAAAAATATAATACTGGTTATGTCGAAAAAGATAATGTGGAAATTCTGGTATTGCCATGCTAATTAAGCTCGTGAAGAAAAACATTCTATTTTTATGAAGAATAAAAATTCTACTTATGAAATAAGATGCAAAAATGATACATGTTTCCGCTGAGGGGAACAGAAAATGAATGCTTTCCCACAAGACTCTTATTTATTCGTGCGATGTCGTTCATTCCTAGTCTTCTCCCATGGTGAACCTGCCGATTTCGATTCCTAGTAGAGATGCCCTGAGGTCTGCATCAGAAAGCTTGTTCACTTCAAAAACATCCTTGGCGAACTGGTCTATAACCTCCGCCAACACCCACACATCACATGCCAAGTGCTGGGAAAAATGTTTTTTAGTGGATAACAATTAGTATAAAACGTCATAGAAAAGAAAGCCACTATAAAAACTGTTGAATGGGTTAGGGGAAAATGAAACATTACTCTTTCCCAGCTTGGATCCTCCGTGTCGGTGTCCAAGTTGGTTATGCTGTTCTCCACATAGTCAACGTCGCAACGGTAGAACTACTTCCCTTCATGTTTCCCCGAGCAAGACACCCTCTTCGCCGCTGGCATGCCGCATGCGCACTTGAACACCGGGGTCACCAAGGCAAGGTCGTTTAGGCCGACCTCGATGTTCAGTATCACTCCCATTTTTTTCGCAAACGAAAAAAGGTTGATTCACGTAAGAGTGTGTGTGCTGTTGTGTGTGCTTGGCTGCTTGCTTCCTGCTTCCGAATGGTGGTTATAACATGTCCTGAGCGCTTGCGTGCGTGTCCGCGACAGCCTGTATAAAAGATTGTCTAGATTTATTATTTACTTTTCTTGGGATTCCTTTCTTCTTGTGTTGCTTACCAGTTTGTGTTGGTTTTCAGTTCCTCTAGTCTCGTCATGTCTCTCTCGCGTGCGACCATTGGTTCTTGGGATGGCCTCCTTTCCATTGGTCGACCTGGTTTTGTACAATGGATACTCCGAGGCACCTACCTATAGTATAGCTGTTGGCAGCATAGGATGGCGCCTAGGGTATAGCTGTATGGATGGGGCACGATGGACAGTTCGGCAGGTTCGTATTTTCTACCCCGCATAGAAAATGTTAGATTCTCCTTTCCCATCGTGCTGAGCAGCTTTGTAACCCAGCCAATGGGGGGGGTGTTAGTACGATCAGCTTCTTCTTCCCGTATCTCCCGTACGATCAGCCAATGGGGGGTGGGTGTGTTAGTGCTATCTTTTTTCCTTGCTAAAAGCTACTGTCTCCATCGTAATAGATGAGACGGGGCAGTGTATCATTTGTTTGGGTCGTGGCAGCTGCCACTTGTCAAAGCGGTATTTGTCATTTTCGTATCGTAACATCTGCCTTTGCCCATTGTTTCCGGATGGCCTATCTTATTTCTCTACATAGCTTCCTATAGCTGCATGGCCAAATGGTGCGTGTCGATTCCTCAGTGGTCTGCGTGTCATGCGTCTCCCCTTTATATTTTTATATAACGAGCGTTTCAATCTCTGGCTTGTCCGTGCTTCCCATTGATCGACCTGACCCTAGGCAGCTACTAACAATTGTATATGGACTCTACATGGGCTACGCGTGCCTAATAAAACGGTAGGCTGCATGTCTACTGCATGAGTGACTTCACAAAACAAAAGCAAAAAAAAGGGACATGGTTGTGCGTCCCATCTATATAGCTGTTGCAGCGTTGTAAAAAACAAATCGGCCAATGGGTGCAGCTTTGTAACCCAGCCAATGGGAGTGGGGTGTTAGTACGATCGGCTTCTTTTTCCCATGTCTCGCGTGCTACCCGTTACTAGTCATCTGGTTTGCGAGATGGGTCCGATGTGTGCTTTAAAAAAGCAACGGTTTGTTCGTGAAAAATACCCCACTCCTCCGGTCCTCCCCCTCCTCCCCTAGCCTCCATCAACAACGTACCAAGCCTCTCGCCTCCATGTCGAAGAGCGTTTTGAGCGTTGTCATGGCGCTCACGGCGGATGACACTGACGGCCATGTGTGCTTGTCGGAGGAGGCGGTTGGGGGGTCCGAGCTTCAGAGGAAGCTGGATGGAGGAGGTGTGGATGATGCTATGGCGGATTCATCTGCAGCTGCCAGCTGGGTGGCCACCGATAGTGACGAGGAGCGTTGGGAAGCGCAAGAGAAGGAGTGGGAGGCGGTGTTCGCCGAGGCAAGGGAACAGCTGGCCGGCGAGGCTAAAGCAGCGAGAGAGCTGCTCGCGGGCGGGGCTAAAGTCGTTGGAGAGCTGCTCGCGGGCGATGCTAAAGCTGTTGGAGAGCTACTGGCGGGCAAGGCTAAAGATGCGGAGGAGCTTCTCACCGGCGAGCCTAAGCAGGCGAGGGAGATGCTCACCGGCGGGGCCAAGCTCGATGGGGCAGTGCTGCCGATGGTGGGCGGTGGTGGAAAGGTCGACGGCGTCTCCGGTGAGCCAACGGTGGCCTGCCTACCACCGTGTGCCTCCAACGCGCCGGGATCCGGAGAGATTCCAATAATCTACCTGTCATCCGATGAGGAATGAGATTCCTGCATGGATTTACCTTGAACTTGGCTAGTTCTTTGTTGTTGGTTTTATGTTGAGCTAAACTAGTGACTAGACGTGTAGTCGCATGCCTTTACGTTTCCAATGTCTGTGTGTTTCATGTTTTTCAAGTTGAAAAAAAATGGTCTAGCCGTGTGAAAACGAGAGATTTAGTAGAAAGATATGATTTATGTGTCCGTACGTCGTTCTTCGCCAATCCTTGCCCGGACATTCCATGCATGTGTTATAGCTTGTGTTGATCCTTGCGCTTTGACGTTTAGGCTGCACCGTGTGGTTTGCTGCCATTCATGAGTGCTAAAACAAACAAAAAAGGGGCGAACACAAAAATTAAAAATAAGAGTGCCTCGGTGCCCTTTTTATTCCAAAGAAGTTGCTAAACATCATGATCTGTTCGGGGTTACAAGTCAGATAGGAGATAGGGCTAGCCTAGCTACAACTAGGAACATAAAAAATGCACAAAACATCCTTATTTTCCGGATGCTTTTCTTTGCTTCATTTATACGGTGTGCCATAGTGGCGTTGGACTCTTCAAGTGACGCTATTTTGTTCCTGGCCTCTATGAGCTCGATCTGTGTCAAGGCCCACTCTTCCTCTACTCTGCACTGTCGTCGCTCCGCGGCTTCTGCAGCCTCTCTTTGCTGTATTGCCTGATGTTTGCTCTTGTAAGCCACCATTGAGCTGGCATACTTCTCGAGTAGATCCTGCCAGATCCAGAGGAAGCAACCCTGTGTTTGGAGTGGGATTATATGCCGTAATAGGTGGGAAAATTGGAGAGCTTTTTAGCGAGCAAGATAAATGCGCACCTGAACCCCCCTGTAGCATTGGCATCTGACCGTCCGCCTCGATGGGTTTCCGCATCTGAGGAAGCGACGAGCACGGTTGTTCGGCGTGTTTGCGGTGAAGACAGTAGCCGGCAGACTACACGCGCACAACAGCGTGGGTGGGGCTTCGCTCCACTGCTCCGGCGAGCTCTGTGTGGCGAATGATGCCGGGCTTGTCAAGGCGGTGGTGGAGCTGAAGCTTTGGTTGCTACTCTTCAGCTGGCTGTTTGTAGCCATTGTGTTCTTGGTGTGCTAGGTTTTTCCTTTCCTATTTTGAGGAATGGTGTGCTAGGTATGGCTTACGTCTTGGGGTCACATGCTTATTTATAGCATCAGCCTCTCAGATGTTGGGTGCTTGTTTGATTAATGGGCCTGGCCTATTAAGATGATGGGTTTGAGTATCCTGGATGGGAGATGGTTTGGGCTTTGCGTCTAGCTGGGCTTGTGGGCTCAATTTGTTACTCCTGGTTCCTAGGCTGTACCCGTTCTGACATATCTATGACACACTGTACTTTGTGTCAATAGCCACCAGGTAAGTGCATGTGTGTCAGGGCCATGTGTCGGCCGTTGCATGCATGCATAGCTACCACCATGGGTAGCAAATTATTTTCGTTTGTTGCAGATCTTCCCAACTAGGCCACACCTTTTCTCGATATTCTTGGAGTGACTTATCCTTCTGCAAGTTGTAAATTTTTTTATTAATAAATATAATATACCAATTTTATATGAATCCTACTCGCACAAACTTACCTCAATTAGTTCCTCCCAAGTTTCTTCTGAAGCTTTTATCATTTTGTCATCGTCGTCCCAACCAAATCCCGTCAGTTTAAGAAGTCTATCCATGCAGCATAGCAACTCCTGTAGTACTTATGGCGATTTTTCAATTGTTGTAATTCAAGTTTGTCTACTCTTGAATCATTGAATTGTTCTAAGATATCACACCATGCTTTCTTTGTGTAACCTGTTCCTTCTTTCCCTCCGTGTAAAGTTTGATCTTTCAGTATAGTGAGAAGTATTTTGTCCTCCGAAGATTTCCATACATGCCTCTTTTTATCTGGGTTTTCTTTCCTATTTTTTGGGTCCTTCTGATCATCCATATTTATCTACAAGAAAATAAAAAATTTAAATGAGTATGTGATTGACAAACTTAATTTCTCTTGACATTTCAAAACCTCCAATTTAAAGTTGTACTTACAACAAGCCATATTGCAAAGTGAGTTTTTTGGTTGAGAAGAACACTGTTAAGTGGAAGAAATGAACATGATAATAATATTTCAACTGCATTCGTGTGATCTCTTGGCGTGTATTCTTCTGATTGCAGTAGACAAATGGGGGTCTAGGACTGAGCTAATCTTTAATGTTTTACCTATGACAACACTTACTACTAATTGTTTGATTTCTACGTGTATTCCTATGTTCTTTTCACAATGCAGGTCGACAAAGGAACTGATGGCTTGTATTTCAGTGATCTACTGTTGGCTTACCATTTGTTTTTATAGAGGTAAAGCTGCATGTGCATGTTGAATTTATATTTGAGGGCCCCTTATATCCAGGAGTACACGATTGGCCTACATACTAGACTATGATACATGTGTATACAATATAGACTACAGCACAAACATACATACTTATATCGCACAGTTCAGATTGGCCTAGTGCCTATTAATACCATATAAATATATAATTAGAGTTAGCGTGCCATTTACTCTTTTTTCATATCTGGCATTTACCTGGTTTTCATGTACAGCAGCAAGTAACTAGTGTAGTGGGTTTCTTTTATAATCAAACAAAGGTGTGTTTCCAATTAGAGAGAGGAAGGGACAAATTGCCAAGCTGGTGGTTCTAGTTTCATCTACGAATTGGCTATCTCAGATTACCGGAGTTTTTTTCTTTCTGCAAAATGAGCTTCATTACCAAAAAAAAATGAATCGATGAACAATACCATGAATTTGTAAATCTACAACTTATACGTACGAATTTGTTGATCAGGATGATTGATCGATGAACAATACCATGAAATCTGTACATCTACAACTCATATGGACCAATTTGTTGATCAAGATGATTGATCGATGAACAATACCATGAAATTTGTGCATCTACAACTTATATGGACTAATTTGTTGATCTGGATGATTGATCAATGGACAATATCATGAAATATGTACATCGACTACAACTTATATTGACAGGATATGATTGATCTTACCAGGGGCGTGCAACTTGATTGAAGATGGGAAGATGATGAGAACCGCCTGATGAAGAAGCCGCTGAGAACCAGCGCCAGCGTCTCCCAGCCAGCGCCTGTGAATGGAATTGACGGCCAGCCAGTTTTATTAGCGATGGGGCCTGTATATAAGCAATGAAAAAGGCGGGAGGGCGAGCAGCAAAACGCAGAACTGGCGCCAGAAAAGTTGTTGAGAAGCGAGCGGGCGGGAAAAAGTTGTTGCGATCACGCATATAGCAATCGTGTTTGTGGAAAAACGGATAAAGCTCGTTTTTCTATAAGCCCGAAATCTTGGGTTGTACAGTTCCAAGTTTCCTATAAACATGGATTTGTTATAGTAGCCAAACGAGGTTTTGTTCGGTTGAACCGTTTTCCTAGTTTATAGAGTACGGATTCTGTATATATCTTCTATCCAAACAACGCCTAAGTGCGTTCCCAAACAGGGATTGCTGACGTGGCAGCTTAAAGCCGGGATTGTTGACTGCGGCTTGAGGGAGATTTTTCATTTCCAGGGTCCTTCCGCACCCACTAGTCGCAATAGGCCACCCCATTAGAGTTCGCTCCAGATGAAAAGCATGTGCTGCAGGGATCGAAAGCGCCAGCTACAGATGCAAGCGTGGGATGATAGCCAGTAGAACTAACGACCACTGGTGTCCGTTAGGCAACGTCACAAACTAATAGCAGCGCCAGATCCTAAAAAAAGGCTAAACACTCTGTTCGAAAAAAGTGAATATTTTGCAAAGTTTTGAACACAAAATTTAAACTCAAACATTTTTCAAATTTTGAACATTTTGAATCGACAACATTTTTTGAAAGCACAAATTATTTTTTAAAACCAAGGAGGTACTGTAGCAACATATTTTTTTAAACACAAACATTTTTTGAACTTGGAACATTTTTGGAAAACGACAACATTCTTTTAAAACTAAGCGGTGTTTAATATGCAAAACATCTGCTCTTGTTCCTCAAAAAGATATTAGGAAGACTAGATTTTTTTTGAATTTACGAGCATTTCTTTAAAACACGAATATTTTTCTAAACAAGATTTATTTTGAAAACACAAATTTTTTTTACAAACCTAGGTGGTACTGCAGCAAACATTTTTTGAAACACAAACGTTTTTCGTACATTTATCATTTTTTAAAATTTGGAGGTACTCCAGTGAACAACTTTTTAAAATGCAAATATTTTTTCAAATTCTAAAATGATACTTTTTTAAAACACGAACATTTTTTGAAAACCTAGGAGGTACTCTAGTGAACGTTTTATTAACACAAACGTTTTTCAAACTTTGAACATTTTTTTGGAACTGAGAGGCACTGTAGTGAAAAACAAATTTAAGATGCAATCATTTTTTTCAAATTAGTGAGCATTTATTTGAAACATAAATATTTTTTGATTTCAAACATTTTTTGAAAGTGTGAACTATTTTTGAAAACCTAGGAGGTACTGTAGTGCACATTTTTTAAAACACAAACATTTTTTAAACTTTGAATGGTTTTTTAAACTGAGATTTTTTTCCTTTTTGAAAACAATAACATTTGATCATGTTTTTTTGTGGATGAAATTCTGCAACAACGTTAAACATTTGATCATGTTTCATCTCACGAAATTTTGGATCACATTTGATATTGTTTTTTTTTGTAAACTCGGGTGTAGTACACTCGAGAATAGAAAATGCACTGCCTATATTAAATTAAACATCCTGGACAAAGAATTGTAGTCGAAAATACGATGGTAATACATAGCAATTACTACCTCTGTAAACTAACATATGACATTTTAGATCACTTGCAGAGGGAGCATTATTTTATTTCTCACGTTCACGAGACAAACTGAATCTGTGACCATATCGTTTAATTTCATAAGTTTCAACAGTAGTGATCTTAAAGAGTGTGTATCTGAAATTCCAAATGGTTGGTGTTAAATGCTTTTGCACTACTTGCGCACCGATGTAGAAGTTATTCTATCTAGCAAGGTGCTACTTACTTGAACTATATAAAGGAATCGTCGACATTGACCACATGGCATTTGGCTTTGGCTCATAACATAGGAGAAGCAAACCTGTACAACGTCAATTAGGATATCACAAAGAAGTTGAGCTGTTCAGGAACCAAATTAATGTTCAGACTATGCTTGCTTTTGGGGATTGCTTTTGCCTCCTTGCTCTTGTATGGCACAAAATCATAACTCGTTACTTTCTATATATGCAACAACGATACTAACCACGGAAACAACATTAAAAATAATATTAACCATAGAAATCAATCAAGAAACACACAAACAAATGGGCATGTTTGAAGAAGAAAAAGTTGTTGCTGTCGGCACATTAAAAACAACAACAGAAATGGAGAGTGAGAATACTTGGAATTTTCCTAAAGGCTGCAGTGGGCATTCGAATTGTTTGTATCCTTCTGTTGCCTGCTCTGGGCATATCCTCGGATCTACTCCCCCCGTTCTAAAATAGATGACCCAACTTTGTACTAACTTCAATACAAAGTTGGGTCATCTATTTTCACTAGGTAACAATTTGATAACACAAACTGAAGGTGCCGGTGGCCGGGCTAGGGTGCCTGGAGTGCAGGATTACGTACTGTTGTGTGCCGTACGCGGCCGGGCTGGACACCGGTCCGTCTGTCGGTGTACCCACCTAGCTAGCGATCCATCCATCCATCCATCAAGTAGCTAGTAGCGATCGACGGACGGGCCACCACGAGCTCCAGTGCAATGCATGCATGCATGTTGTTCGTACGTACGCATCGTGGATCTCATTCATCTACCTACCGACATACTCTAGTTGTAGGAGTATGTATGATAATATCATTCCCCTCGCTCGCTCGGCCGCTTCGCTTGGTACGGTACGGTAGTCGGTAGGTACAACTCTACACACAACATCGAGTACCAGAGTCAGTCAGTCAGTATTCACGTAGGTAGGGTAGGGTAGGGTAGGGTAGGGGTAGGGGTAGGGGTAGGGTACACCGACATGTTCTTCGTGAACCAATTGCATCGCATGGAGACAATGCGACCATGCGATGCGAGGCTAGCTGCATCTGCATCTGGATGTGTGTGTATGTGTGCTTCCCTTCCCTTGCCTTGCCTTCATGTGCATCTACATATGTACTACGTACATGGGATGGGACAGAGATCCCGATGATCCGTCGGATCCAAAAGGGACAGCTCAGATCAAGCATCGTACCGCCGGCCTGCCGGGTACTGTAGCTCATTCACAAACCTGCTTATACTATGTGAAATGAAATGAAATGGGATGGTATGGCAGCAGAGTGAGAGATGCCATCCCATATCTCGCAATGCACCACAATGTTGTCCAGGCTCAGTATCTCAAGAGAAAAAAAATGCATATAAGAGGTACTCGGTCAGCTATGAGAAACTGCCGGACTTCTGCTTTTTCTGTGGATGCATGGGGCACGTGGTTGAAGAATGCGGAGATGGTGTTCATGATCCCATGGAGTGCGAGTGGGGTGACTGGCTCCATTGGAGTAATGAGCCACCGTTGGGAGGGGCGGGAAGTGGACGTGGAAGGGAG
Organism: Triticum urartu; assembly: GCF_003073215.2. NCBI lineage: Eukaryota > Viridiplantae > Streptophyta > Magnoliopsida > Poales > Poaceae > Triticum > Triticum urartu. Next base: position 614,055,974 of record NC_053026.1, on the reverse strand, counting down.
GTGTAGCGCGTGGAAGAGGGAGAGGAGGGATGGGGGGAGCTAGTAGGGGAGGTGTGAGAGGGAAAGGTGCAGGTCGAGGAGGTCGAGGCGGGTCGGATCTTCGGACGGATAGTAGGGAGGAAGATGTACTGCAACCGGGTTTGGATAACCTTGCTAATGCCTCCCATGAGCAAAACTTGGGAGATGAGGATCTTCGAACAGCCCGGAAGAGACTTATTACTAGTGATGGTACTGTGAGTGTGCGTGGGCAGCCGGGTCTGCATCTGGCCGGTAAGGTATCGAGCACAATTCTCATGATAGAAGGAGGGAGCACCTCTGCAAGTCATGATACTGGACCTCTGTCTACTCCAGGGAAAGTTCCAATTGTTAAGAGAAGAAAACAAGGTCTTGATGGTGAGTGTGTTGATATGGATGTGGCGTCCGAGGCGGCCTCCGATGTGGAGGGCCGCCGAGGCCAATGAATATCTTGAGTTGGAACTACCGGGGAGGGGGGAATCCCCGGACAGTTCGTGAATTGGCGACTATAGCTCAGTCGCATTACCCCAATTTGGTTTTTTTGTGTGAACTCGACAGAAAGCTGATAAGATGAGAAGGATCCGAGGACGACTAGGACTAAAGGGGTTCACAGGCGTGGACTGCAATGGGATGAGCGGAGGCCTTGCCTTGTTTTGGAACGAGTCGTATGTGGTGGAAATATTGGACAAGGAGGAGAGATTTATTGATGCCCTAGTGCGGGTACAGGAGGGTGCAGCTCAATGGAGATTGACGTGCGTGTATGGTGAACCACGCGTGGAGAACCGACATATCATGTGGGAGAAGCTGCAGCGATTGAAAAATGTTAATGACCTACCCTGGCTTGTGGTGGGCGATTTTAATGAAGCTATGTGGAATTATGAACACTTCTCAGTGACACCGAGGGCAAAACCTCAAATGGTTGCCTTCCGGGATGCGTTGGAAATTTGTGGCCTAGTGGATTTGGGCTTTGTGGGTCTACCGTTTACTTACGACAATAAAAGAGCAGGTGCAGCAAATGTGCAAGTTAGGCTGGACAGAGCGGTAGCCACAAACACATGGAGGAACTTATTTGCGTTTTCTTCAGTAACACATGTTCCGTCTCCTTGCTCTAATCATGTTGCTTTAGTTATTAAAGGGGCGGCTGACCCAGGCTCGGCCAGAACTAAATAGAGACGGTATGAAGTTTTCTGGGAAAGAGACTCGATGCTTCCAGAGGTGATAAAATATGCATGTGAAGCGGTGGGGAGTGTGCAGAATCTGCCCCAATTACGAGATGCCTTGACTAAAACATTTTCTTATTTGTGCTTGTGGAGTAAGAAATTTGGAAATGTTATCCGTGAGCTGGCTAAGTCACGTTCCCAGTTAGAAGAACTGATGCACATGAACGCGGATAGGCAAGATATCACAAGGGTTACTGATAGGATGAATGAGTTATTGTATCAGGAAGAGATGATGTGGCTCCAAAGATCTAGGATAACCTGGCTAAAGGAAGGAGACAGAAATACCAAATACTTTCAGAGTAAGGCAGTCTGGAGGGCAAGGAAAAATAAAATTCGGGAACTCACTGATAGTATTGGGGTGGTTCATTCGGATTTTGAAACTATGGGCAGAATGGCAAATGAGTACTTCCAGAATGTTTTTTCGGCTGACACCTCCCTTGATACATCGCCAATACTCGGCCTTCTGGAAGTCAAGGTGTCGGATGATGACAATATTAAGCTTTGTGCGCCTTTTACTGACAAAGAGATTTCTGATGCATTATTCCAAATTGGGCCGCTCAAGGCTCCAGGACCGGATGGCCTTCTGGCCAGGTTTTTTCAGCGTAATTGGAGTACCATTAAGGACGGGGTTGTGGCGGCAGTGAAGGATTTCTTCCACACGGGTATAATGCCGGAGGGGGTAAACTCTACTTCTATTGTTCTTATTCCTAAGGTAGCAAACCCCTCTAAGTTATCAGATTATAGGCCTATCAGCTTGTGCAATGTCATTTATAAAGTGATCTCGAAGTGCTTGGTGAACAGGTTACGGCCTCTTTTGGATGATATTATATCGCCAGAACAGAGTGCTCTTATTCCGGGGAGGATGATCACTGATAATGCGTTGGTAGCTTTTGAGTGCATCCATTATATCAAGCAAGAGAAAGATCCGACGAAGAGTTTTTGTGCTTACAAGCTAGATCTGTCCAAAGCATATGACAGGGTTGATTGGGGCTTCTTGAGGCAAGTGATGCAAAAGATGGGTTTCTGTCAACGATGGATGGACTGGATAATGTCTTGTGTCACGTCGGTGAGATACTCGGTGAATTTTAATGGAACTCTTTTTTATTCGTTTGCGCCGTTGCGTGAGCTGCGGCAAGGAGATCCCCTCTCCCCATTTTTATTCTTGTTCGTTGCGGATGGATTATCAACCTTGCTGAAAAGTAAGGTGGAGGTGGGGGATATCTCCCCAGTTAAAATCTATAGAGGTGCTCCGGGTATATCACATCTGTTGTTTGCGGACGACACCCTATTGTTTTTTGAGGCGACTAGAGATCAAGCTGAAAAGGTGAGAGTGGTGCTGGATGCTTTCGGCAGGGCAACAGGTCAACTTTTAAACTTTGATAAATGCTCAATACTGTTCGGAGATGCATGCCCAGTTGGGGTTCAGGAGGAGGTATGTGAAGCTTTACAGGTTACTAATCCTCATTTTGAGGAAAGGTACTTAGGGCTGCCAACCCCGGAGGGGCGTATGTCAAAGGGCTGCTTTCAGAATCTGCAAACAAGTCTCACCAAACGTTTATTGCAGTGGGGAGATGGGCATTTGGCACAACCGGGACGCGAAGTTTTGATCAAGTCCGTTGCTCAGGCGCTACCAACTTATGTACTGGGGGTTTTGAAGGTTCCTTTCTCAGTGTGCGATGATCTTACTCGTATGGTAAGGAACTTCTATTGGGGATCAGCGGAAGGGAAGAGGAAAGTGCATTGGCGGGGCTGGGATAAACTGCTCCAGGCCAAGGACAAGGGAGGAGTGGGGTTTAGAGATTTTCGGATGTTCAATCAGGCCTTATTAGCACGCCAAGCATGGAGACTGATAACCAGACCAGATAGCTTATGTGCTCAAGTTTTGAAGTCAAGATATTACCCAATGGGGAAGCTCGAGGACACAGTCTTCTCGGGCAATGCTTCTTCGTCATGGCAAGCTATTAGTTATGGTTTGGAGTTACTGAAAAAGGGATTGGTTTGGAGAGTGGGAAACGGAAGAAGCATCCGAGTGTGGCGTGACAATTGGATCCCGAGACCGTTTTCGTATAAACCCATCTCTCCCCAGGGCAGATGCCGTATTCGATATGTTTCAGACCTGTTAAATCCGAATGGTTCATGGAACTATGGTCTCCTCACTACGTACTTTGTTGATGCGGATGTACGCGAGATAATGAAGATCAGAGCCTCACCCAGGCTAGAGGGGGATGTTCTTTCTTGGGGTCCTGGGAAGTATGTGGTCTTCACAGTTAAGTCGACTTATGACCTAGCGTTTGGCGAAGTGCATAGAGGGTCTGAGGCCTCTTCGAGCTCAGTTCCGTCAGGACAGAGGAAATGCTGGAGCTTTATTTGGAAGAGTTGGGCTCCACCCTTGGTTCGTAATTTTGCATGGAGGCTCGCCACTAACTCACTCCCGACCTGGCAGAGAAAGCACAAAATTGGCCTTGAAACTATGAGCTATTGCCCGGTATGTGGGATGGAGGAAGAAGACAACTATCATCATTTCGTTCGGTGCCAGTTTGGACGCGATCTTTACCTAGCTATGTCTGAAGTGTGGGCAATTCCGGCGCTGGATGGGATGACAAATAATGGAAAAGAGTGGCTGCTTCATGTTTTGGCCCCCCTGAATGAGATTAGCCGAATGATGATTATGATGATTTTCTGGCGATCATGGTTTGTTAGAAATGAAATAGTTCATGGTAAGCCTGCACCCCCCATGGAGGCCTCGATGAGATTTCTTCGGAGTTATGTTGACTCCCTAGTTGGCATCAAACTAAATCCCCAGGTAGATCCGGCAAAAGGTAAAACCAGTATCATCTATGAAAGACCCGATGTGAAGTCTACTAATGAGCCTGTAGAGAGAAGATGGAGGCCTCCGGACATGGGATGGAACAAACTTAATACGGATGGTTCTTTTATCTCCTCTGAAGTAGCCGGAGCTGGAATGATTTTGAGGGATCATCAGGGGGCCATTAATTTTTCAGCTTGCAGGGGGCTGTTCTCATGCCGGGATGCATTGGAAGCGGAGCTATCTGCATGCATGGAGGGTTTTTCCTTGGCTATTCAACGAAGTGACCTCCCGATTGTTGTGGAGATGGATTCTATGGAGGCAGTGACCATGATTACATGTGCGGGCGTCGATCACTCTGTGTATGCTCCTATTGTGCGGGAGATTAAATACCTGATGGGTCTTAGACATAGTTGCATTGTTCATATTTCTAGATCCCAGAATAAAGCTAGTCATTGGTTAGCTGTTTTTGCTAGAGATGAAAGTAGGACCATGACCTGGTTAGGGGCGGGTCCGGCCTTGTTGTTGGAGGTAGATGCTGATGATTGTAAGGACATTTTGATTGAGTAATGCAATTTCTTTCCTGCAAAAAAAGAAAAAAAATGCATATCATGTAGACCTGAAAATCCATTTAAAAAACGAGGATATGAACCTGTGATTATCCATCTTTTTTTCCTGTTTTTTCTACTTCGTTTTATTATTTTTCAAAAATTCCCGAAAATTTCAATAAATGTTCGTGCTTTCAAAATTGTTTATGATTTTCATAATTTCTTCCGAAAAATCAATTTTTGTTCAGAGAATCGGAAAAAAAATTCTAGTTTTAAAAAAGTGTATGGATTTATTAATTTGTTCTAGAACTTTCAGAAAATGTTCAAGATTTCAAAATTTTGTTTCAATATTTCTCAAACTGTGTTCGGGATTTTCATATATATTTGGAAAATTCAAATATTGTTTGAAAATTTCGAAATATTTCTTAATATCAGAAACATATTCATGATTGCTTAAAAAACTAACTAAAAGAGCTAGAAAAAAATAGAATCCCTACATTCGTTTTTGAGAAGAAACCGAATCCCATATGATGTTGTCGCTACGGTTCCTTGCTAATAGGCCAGGTCACTTGATGACACCTATGCGAAAGGCCAACAACTCGACACAGAGAGCGTTATATAGGCAGTCCCATCATTATGACCAAACGAGCACATTGTAGCTGGTATACTCTGAAAGCATTTCCCATCTATTTTAGTTATTAGTTTTTTCTAAAAAAATCCGTTTCCATTTTTACTTTTGGTTTCTCTTCCCTTTTACTTTTCTCTTTTCACTTCTTATTTTCTTATTCCTAATTTATTTATTTTTATATTTTTCCATATTCGTGAATATTTTGAAATTCACCAATATTTTTCAAATCGAAAATATATTATTTAAATTAATGAATTTTCTGAATTAGTGACTTTTAGAAAAACATGAATAATCATTAACAATTTTTTTTCAATTATGAACATTTTATGAATTTCCAGACATTGTTTGAATTTGTGTACATTTTTGAATTTTTCAACGCGTCGCTCTATAGGGAAACAAGAGGTCTCGACAGCGTCCACACTTAGGACATGGTCTGGCTCCCGCATGAGCTCCTACATATCGTCATGGATGGCTTTGCGAACCCTGCGTACCACGCTCGCTTTCGAGCGGTGTGTCGTTCATGGCGCTTGCTCCCTTCTCCGGTCAAGCCACCTATGGTTGTGCTCTTGGTAGGATTCATGTTGCTCTGCTTACAAAGGCTTTACCCCTTCATGGAGCACGACCGCTGCATCGGCTCCACCGATGGCTTCCTTGCTATCAACACCACCAATGATCGAAAAAGGCACACCTACAAGCCTATTAAACCTTGCTCAATGACGATGGTGGAACTCCGGAGCTCTATGCAATCATTGGCAATGTCGTTTTCGAGACGTTTGAAATCAACAAGGTGCTCATGCAGTCGGGCATCGATGTCGGTTGTCTCGTAGATAGGACTAATTAAATTATTGTATTATTTCGGTTCCCATGAAATTACAAATCACATGTCCTCAATGTATATGTAAAGTTTCATCAATAAATACAATAAGTTATAGTCCACACTAACACATAGATAAAGTTCGGACCATAAATACAACAAATAGAAGCGCTTTTATAGAGGAAAGAGAGGAGCCCCGACCCACATCCAACCAATGGGACCTCGTCTAGCTTACTAGATCGGATGGCTGCAGTGTTCTCGTTTATCCTTCTTGGAGGCGACATTTTTGGAAAAGAGATCTTGTTGGCACTTGTGGCTTTTATCTTTTCGGTGGGATGCTGATGCGATGATGATGAGGCGACAACTAACGGAGGATTTACGCTGAGGCGGCGGCTTTGGATGGCAATGTAGCAAGACGGTATGGGGTAGGTCCGCGATTTTGCACGACATTGATGGCGACCTAGTGCTACGAGAGTAGCGAGTTCGTCAGCTCTATCGAGGCGATCTGATGGGTCGGCCTGGCTGGAAGTCGAGGTGGCGGCCACAGATGTTTGGTGGAGCATTCATTGTCTGTGGGTGGTCTTCTCGTGTAGCAAGGGCTACAAGGCGCCCGAGCCATGCGGCGCTTCCGCTCACGTGTAGGCGGGGGATGCTGGAGCTATGGCTCCAGAGCCGATGGTATGTGTTTGTTGCGGTTATGGCCTTGGGTCATGTGGTTGATGATGCTTTGTTGCTTGTGAGATTTTCGATTTCGTTTTTCTCATAAACTAGGTGCAATGTATCCAAAATACATATGTATAGACACTTATTTGTGAGATTTATAGTTAATAGTTTGGTCGGTATCCAAACCCACTTTTGACAAGTCAACTGAGGTATCAAAAGTATATTTTGAGCAGGGCGCAGTCTGAATAATGGCATATTTTTTTTGGAAAGATGACACAAATGTATTTATTAATTGCAAACAAAGTAGAAATCACAAGGTCTCATCCGCATGTCACTAGGCAAAAGAGTGGATGACACCTAAATAAATTCCTAGTGACTAGGCTAGGCTACACTATTCTTGGGGTACTTCCGGTGCTCCAAGTTTAAAAATAAATCTTAAATATTTTCCAAAATTCTGAAAAATTATGAATGTTCACAAGGAATATGACTACAACCCTTAAATATTTTAGGTCTAAACTCGAAATGTATATTGAGGAAAAAAAGTGAAATCCAAATGTGAATAGTGTCAATGTTGATTTTATCCTTTTTACACTATTCATGCCAGATTTCACATTTTTGTTTCTTAATGTACAATAAGAGTTTGGACCTGAAATTTTTAGGGGTTGTAGTTAGATTCCTTTTTTTTGAAAGAAAACAGTAGAACAATCGTTCCACAGTATATATTAAAAATAATGTATATAGAAAGAGAAAAATAAAAAACCAAAGAAAGAGTAAACATAACTGTCCAATGCCAGCTCTAGAGAAACTCATGATGGATAAAATAAATATCTAACTTAAGTGTTGCTCAATCCAATTGTTGAGCTGATCTTCAAATTTATGCTTAATTCTGTGCTTGAGAAACAACAGATCTTTTCTGAGCAAAGTTCTTCAAGAAAGCACCGAAGGTGTCTGAGCTTTGAAAAGTTTTCCATTCCTCTGCATCCAAATATGCCAGCACCCCATTATAGCTTTCTTTGGCCATGTTATTTTGAGAAGACATGATTGCTTTATTAGTATACCTGAAGTATATCATTTTTATGTCAATATTAAACTTTTGTTTTGAATCTTATGAATCTGAACATTCATGCCACAATAAAGAAAATTACATGGATAAATATATTAGATAGCATTCCACATCAAAAATTCCACTTTTATCATTTACCTACTCCAGGACGAGCAGGAATTAAGCTTGGGGATGCTTGATACGTCTCCAACGTATCTATATTTTTTATTGTTCCATACTATTATATTATCTGTTTTGGATGTTTTATATGAGAGGGGCGATTTGGAGCCCGAGCTCAGCTGCTCCCTATATCTCATTCGTCTGTTCCAGTCTCGGGATGCGATAAACTCCAGCTGGCTTGGTGGTTGCGAGCGCAGATAAATGAGATACACGTTGAAATACTGTAGCGAACAGTGGGCACGCGAGTGGAGAGGCCTGACGGCCGTTGGGCCGTATATGACTGGGCCGTGGCCCAGGAAGGCGACTTCACGCCTGGGCCGTGGATCAGGTCGTCTGTTTTCCGCCTAGGCCATGGATCAGATAGTGAGACCGTGATGTGTGTTGCTATCTGAGCCGGTCGGCGGGCCATAACGAGCATGCATGTGCGGTCGAGGAAAAAAAGACATATCCAGCCATTAACCTTGTTCCTTCTGGAGACCGCCGACCTGAAGCAGCTTCGAAGAGGAAACAAATCAGGAAGAACAGCCGAGGGCAGTGAGGGCGTGGGACGCCCTTGATCCGCTTCGCCTGCGCGTGGATGGACGAGGAGGGCATGGAGTTTCTGCTTGATGCGGTTGACAGGTTTGCTTCCTTGTGTGTTTGTCGTGCTTAATACCAACACATGGAGAGTGAAAACGCATCGAATGAAATGAAAAAATCCAAATGTGCAAACATATCTGCTTCCTTGTGTGTTTGGTGCAGTGCTATATCTGAATTCTGCTATGCTCGTTCAGATTAACAGCTTGGGGGGTGTTCAAACAAATTGTAAACTGTTGTGTCTGGGAAAAGTTATGCAATTAAGTTGCAAAAAAATGCAGGTTGCGTCTTGGGAGTGCGCCACCAGACCGTGTGCCATGCTCATCCAGGATGACTCCTCTGGAGTTAACAATCCGCAAATATGCGGAGCAACCGGACAAGAACGTGATGCGGCCTGAATTAGGCCTCAGCTTTGACTCGTTGGGTGAGGCATACGACTTCTACAATCTTTATTCCTGAGAGATCGGCTTCGGAATAAGATATGGAAAAAGCAGACTAAATGCTCAAAGGACAAAGACGATGCATGAAATTGTTTGTGGATGCCCGATAAGTGCCATCACACGTGCACGTAGGATTATTTTGTGGGTGCATCGGAGCACGCGCACTTGACAATATTTTTTTCTGTCTGGTTGTTTCCCTGCAGGGAAAACCGGAAGCAAAGAACAGCAGATCATGCCGATGGGAGTGTCCAACACTGATTAGGTTGCTGCGAGCGTCAGACAACAGTTGGTACATCACCGAGCACCGGGAAAATCACAACCATTCTCTGTCGCTGACTATGGGTGAGAAGGTGCACTGGCCGTCACATAAACACATAGATGTTTACACCAAGGATCTGATTAGGCAGCTAAGGGAAAACAATGTCAATTTGGGAAAGGTGTACAGCATAATTGGGAGTTTCTTCGGGTCTGTTGAGAAGGTGCCATTCACAAAGAGGACACTCAGGAATATATGTGGAAAGATTAGCCGTGAACAAGCTGACGATGGTGTCCGAAAAACGCTTGAAGTGTTTGCTGACATACGCTCAAGGGATCCAGGGTTCACCTATGTGGTGCTGGCTGACAAGACAAGTAAGGTCAAAAATCTAATGTGGGCCAATGGCAGCAGCCGTATGCAATACAAATTCTTTGGGGATGTTGTAATGTTCGACACGATGTACAGAACAAACCTGTATGATATGCCATTCGGCTTATTTGTCGGAGTTAACAATCATTACCGGAGCATCATCCTGGCAGGGGTGTTAATGCGCGATGAGCAAGAAGAGAGCTTCGAGTGGGTTTTCACGGAATTTCTTCGTATGATGGGCGGGCCTGCCCCCAGAACTATACTCACAGGTCAGCGCTATGCTATTAAAAAAATGAAATGGAGTATCAAAAATATTTTTGATGGAAGTATGGCACATGATATGTACATTATAAGTAGAAAATGAGCTCAATTCTCCGGAAATCCATTTAACTATTTTTTAAGAGGCGACTGATAATTTGATTTTATAACTGCAAACCAGTGTAGGGCGATGGAGGTCGCGATCAAGAAAACTTATCCTGACACTGTCCACCGTTGGTGCAAGTGGCATGTCCTCAAGAAGGCGAAGGAAACGCTGGGCCTGCTATACACGAAGAAGAGCGATTTTCAGGCTGAATTTCACAAGGTAGTGAACCACATGTTAACGGAAGAAGAGTTCGAATCAGCTTGGGCAACGCTGCTGGATAGGTACAACTTGAGGAGTCACGCCTACATGACCCAAATATATGAAACCCGGAGGAAATGGGACAAGCCATATTTCAGGGGTGTGTTCTGTGCAAAGATGACAAGCACCCAGCGCAGTGAGAGCGCAAACCACATGCTGAAGTTGTCGTGGTTTTGTCACGGCAGATGTCCTAGAGAAAGGACTTAGTCGTGGAGCCATCGCGACGGGTTAGCTTGAAGGGGTTAAAGCGGACACAAGGACGCAAGAGAGTTTATACTAGTTCAGCCCCTTCGATGAAGGTAAAAGCCTACGTCTAGTTGTTATGGAATTGATGGGGTTTCGATGACTAGGGAGCAAACAAGCTTCGCCTATGTCTCGAGTTGTTGTCTGTTGTCCCTGAACCGCCGCCGGGTCGTCCCCTTATATACACGGGTGACTCCCGTCGGCTTACGGAGTCCCAATACCAGCTCATAGATGTGCCCGGTTTGGTCTCTACTTATTCCTAACTTTACAATACAGGTTAACTACTAACGCCGGTTTACGGCTACAGGCCTTGAACCGACCATGGGCCTTGAGCCCTCCTCTATCTTCTTGGGCTTTAAATACTTAACTACTGACGAAGTTAACTCGGCCCAGATAGGCCGGTTTATACCCAGTAGTAATATCCCCAACATTAGGCCCCAGATTGATTTGAACGGGTTCATGTCAATCCTTTAATAAAGCTTCATCTGCAACATCTTTTTATAAATTGGTAAACCGCCATGATGTCATCTTCTCTGATTGCTGTAAACCGGAGTGACGTCGCCTGTCATAACGAAGCTATCCATTATGCTTCTTTGTTTAATAGATCGGCGGAAATCGAGGCGACAGCTCCGTTTTGTGGCCCCTTGATTGTCGCGCCTGACTCATGTTCTTTCGCCTTATAAATAGGACCGAAGGGTCATTTCTTTCCTCCTTCCGTGCCTTCTTCGGCTTCCTCGCGTCGCTAGCCTTGGAGCTCCGCCGCCGCCGTCGACCTCTGCCTCATCCTTGGCCGCTGCATCAACCTGAGCGCACCAGAACATCGCGACAACCTTCCGCATCTTCCTCAGCTCCGGTAAATCTTCTATCCTTTCCCCCGTAGATCTGGCCTAGGGTTTCGCAGTTCTTCAGTGTTCATCGTCTGCATCTTGCTCATACAATAGATCTTTAGATGAACCCGCAAATCTTTACTCTGTGCAACGATAGTTGTTTGACCTTCGCCTTCACTTATGCATCTCAAACCATAGATCTATATGAACGTTTTGCTCATTGGTTCGGTACTGCTCCTTTGAACCTCTAAGCATTTATCTCTTTTCTGAACTTGCTTTAGATCCAATGCTGTAAAGAAATCTTGTGAAACCTGTTTCTGCGTACTTGTCCATCCGCAACCTCAGCTTTTCAATGCTTAGATCAAGCGGTTTAACCTTATAGAAAATTTTTCAAACCGGTATATGCCATTAGTCCCCTTGTTGAACCACTAGACGTTGGTTGCTTCATGAAACTCCGGTTCAGAGAGTTCTGTCTCCGGTTTAACAGTGCACATACCAACGTACCTTGATCAAACGCATTTTTTGAACCGGGATCTTCTACCTTGCAGATTCCATCATGGCCAAGCAAGTATATGAGTGCAATTGGGTTCCTTCTCGCGTCACAGAGGATCAACTGGACGATTTAGTCCTGATTGGCGCTTTAGGCAGTAAAGATACCATCCATTGGAGGGCTCCTGGCAAAGAATGCCCTCCCACACCTCGAGAAGGAGAGGTTGTTGTTTTCGTAGATCACTTAGCCCGGGGCTTTAAGCCGCCCGGTTCTAAATTTTACCGGGATGTTTTAGCCGATTTCCAACTCCATCCGCAAGACACTGGCCCCAACTCTGTTACAAATATGTGTCACTTCCAAGTGCTCTGTGAGGTGTTCTTTCAAGAGGAGCCCACAGTGGAATTGTTCAGAGACCTTTTCTATTTAAACCGCCGTACTGAGTTTACTGATGGCTCTAATACAGAGTTGGGTGGCGTGGCGATTCAGAAAAGGAAAGAGGTCACATACCCTCATGCCAAGCTGCACAGTCACCCCAAGGAGTGGAATCAGACATGGTTCTACTGCAAAGACACCTCCCCTGCCGGTGAGAATCCCTTGCCTGGCTTTCGTCCGGAGTGGCTCAGCAATACACACCCTTTTCCTCAAAGATTGACTGCTCAGGAGAGAAGCAAATATGCTCCCCAACTGTCAAAGCTCAGAGCCTTTATGGCCAACGGTTTAACAGGGGTTGATCTCGCTCGCTGTTGGATATCATGGAGCATACTGCCCCTTAGTCAGCGCTCCGGTTTGATGTGCGAGTATACTAACAGTGTTGATGACCCACTGCGACATTCAAAAATCCAGCTCTCCGATGAAGAAATCACAGAGGCTGTGAATAAGATGCTGAATGAACCGGAACACGTCTGCGCTAGAACCGGCCTGCTTCCCTTCTGTGCCACCAACAAACCGCCAGCTGTAAGACTTTGATTTTTCTCTTTGCTGAATCTGTTATTGATATGTCTGGTCATTGTTTAATATCAGTGTCTGCATAATCAGGGCAATGATCCGTTTTGGAGCAAAAAACTGCCGCAGGAGAAACCAGAAAAACCAGACAAACCGGAAAGAGCAACCCGGCAAAAGACTAAAGCTGTGAAGAAGACTGTCCACAGGAAAAGAACCACTGCATCTTCTAATCCGGCCCCTGATGATGATGTGGATAATCCAGACTTTGAGGTAGAGCTTGACTCACTTGGTTTATTTTTCATGCGTCTTATTGATGATGATATTTGTCAGGATGATGCCGAAGCCAGCCACGCGGATGTTGCAGAGATAATTATTCTCTCTTCCGATTCAGAAACTTTGCCTTCACAAAAAATCCGCCAGGCAAACCGGAAAGTTAAATTTTCTCATCCTCTTGCTTATTTGGATCCTAAATTTCTTATGAAGACCCAACAACATGAAGCTCGTCGCACAACCGGCACAGCGGCCAGGTAGTTACCTCCGCCGGTTTACCGAATAGTCCGGTTCGGAAACGCCATTCAGAGGTCTCTAATTTGCTTGTCAGTGCTCGTCAGATCACTGACAAGATATCCATTCCGGCTATCTGAACCGGCTGTATACCAGTCGTGACTATGAAGCCGGTCTGGTTAATATGATGAAAGATAAATATGAGTAACTTCCATATGCTCCTTCCTGCTTGTATGCTTCCATTCTTGCTGACTCTCCTAGCCCCCAAGGGCCGGTTTGAAATATTCTTTCAAATCGGGACTTAATAATATAAATCTTGATGCTTTGAAATTCGCTGATGTAGCCCCCAAGGGCCGGTTCAACTTAGCGTAGTTAAACCGGTACTTTAAGTAATTGAAACTGCCGCATCAGAATATATATGATCAAATAGCCATTAGCCCCCAAGTGCCAAGTTGAATACTTGTATTGATCTTGGGACTTTGTAAACAATTGAAAGATGAAGATCGAATATGCATTAGCCCCCAAGTGCTAAGCGCATAACTTGTTATGTGGTTGGTACTTGAATCCTTATACCGATTTGTTGAAGCATATATCTGTATGCATGCAGGCGGAGCTGAAGACGAAAGAAAACCAAGTCATCGATCTTCAAGAAAACCTGAAAACCCAACAGGCTGAAACCTCCAAAGCAAAAGAGGAATTGGCTAGCGCTTTAAGCGCCATGGAACAACTTAAGGAGAAATTCAAGAAGAAACGGGCGGATTGGGCCACTGAAAAGTCCGCTTTGATCAAACGAGCAGAGGATGCCGAGGCTACACTAAAACCAGTGACGGACGAACTGACCAGCATAAAGCGGCACGTGCATGCCATGACCACTGCTATCTTTGGTAAGCCAGCTTGCCTTCTGAATTGGCTCTGCCTTCTTACAGAGTCGCCGGTTTATTAACCCTTTATGGTATTTCATGGACACGCACTGGTCACTTGGGGTCAGATGTGCGGAAGAAATTGAAAGCCGCCTATACATTGGTTGAACAATTGTATACTGGTGCCCAGCGGATCATCTGTACCGCGTCTCATAACAAATCGGCGCCCACTTTGATCCAAGATACTCTGATGAAATTGTCAGTGCTTCCTGCCCGGGTTGAAGAGCTGAAGAAATCTGCTGCTCGAACCGGTGCAATCAATGCCTTAATCCGGGCAAAAGCCTGGGTGCCGGATTTTGATCCTATTGAAGCGGCTCAGGGCTATCCCAGCTTGAAGGAAGACGGGTCAGAATTTGGTGAAGCAGATCTGCGAGCAATAAACCAGGAGGTACGTCCGCTAGCTTGTCAGTTGGCTGAGGAAGCAGACTTGTCTCATTATCAAGCGCAATATGACAGTCAGAACAAGCGAATAGCTGCACCAATCCATGAATCGGAAAATCTGATCCCTCCAATCCGTAAGCATACTTACGCTCCTGATATTGACCCGTCATTGCTGATCCATGATGAAGCTGTTTTTCAAGCATTAATGGGAATCGACTGGACAACTGTGGATTTCCAGCCACTGGGTAGAGAAACGGAGGCTGAAGCGGCGCAGGATGACCCACAACCATCAGGCCAGGCTGGTGACCAAGCTTGAACCGGAGGCCGGTTTTAAAACTGCCTCTCCTTTGTGAAAAACAATTATATTATTATGGGCACCATGTTGCCTTGTAATAGGCTAGCTGATACCTTTGATGTTGATATGCCTTCGTGCATAATTTGTTCTTCCTATGGTAATGAACTTTTCAAAACACTTTCTGAAATGAGAAATTCGTCAAGTGCCACCGCGGTTGTACCGTCAGGCGGAATATGATGTCTATATATATGAAATCAAAACATCCAAAACAAAATTTTAAGTATATGATCAAATTTTTGAGATACATAATACCTGCCATCGTTGAGTGTAAAGTTGGCTTGGCCAATCTTGAAGCGGAGTTTTGCAAACCCACACTGTTGGAGAAGATAACAGCTCCTGTATATATATATATGACGCTGGTTTACCATGTAAACCGTGCCGGGTTATAATAAACACCGTGTTACTCCATAAGAGGATGTTAACAACAAGGATCAAACCGGGCAAATAGTCTCCGGATTGACGTGAACTGTGTTCCGTCAATTGATTGGTTAAAAAACTTTGTCGGTTTAAAAAAGGCAATAAAAAGCAAAAAAAACCTTCAAAGAAAAGTGTAAAGCAAAAGCAATGAAAAAACCGTTTGCCAAAAAAGGTTTATTTAAGCTGATCAAATGGCGTTACCATGGCCAAACACGACCAAGCTCCCGTTAGGTGTAACTATGGTTCTAGTCAGCCAGGTCCCCAAATGAAACCGTGGCATTTTTGCCGACCAAATGGAATGGTCATGGTTCGGGTTCGACCAAGCCCCCAAGTGATTCTGTGGCCTTAGGCCGATCAAGAGGCATGACTGGTTCAGACATGACCAAGTCCCCAAGTGATCTTGTGGCTCTCGCCTATCAAGAGGCATGGTATTGGTTCGGACATGACCAATCCTCCAAGTGATATAACACGATGCTTTTAGCAAAGCGAACTCAAGGGGTAAACCGGAAGCCGCTTTAAAACAACTCCGTGTAACCACACATGATGTAAAAGAACAGATACCCCGCTTTAGCTGAGGTTCTGGTTTATTATAGTTAATATATACATCGCTGTAATATGTACATAAGTAGAACCAATGGCTCAGGTATAATAAGGCCGAAGATGAGCTATGTTCCACGGCCTGTTGGTCTCCTCCTCTAATGTACGTGAGTCCTTATGTTCTCGAATATCGATCAGATAGTATGACCCGTTGTGCAGATTCTTGCTGACCACGAAAGGCCCCTCCCAAGGTGGGGATAACTTATGCATACCAGTCTGATCTTGGATGAGCACCAAATCTCCCTCCTGAAAGGTTCTGGTTCTGACCCGGCGACTGTGACAACGACGAAGATCCTGCTGGTAAATCGCCGATCGCGCGGCTGCGATGTCACGCTCTTCATCCAACCGGTCCAAAGCATCTTGCCGTGCTGTCTCGTTGTCCGCTTCAATATAAGCCGTTACACGAGGTGAATCATGACGGATATCACTGGGGAGAACCGCCTCTGCTCCATAAACCATGAAGAACGGTGTGTATCATGTTGATCTGTTGGGTGTTGTATTGATGCTCCATAGCACATATGGTAATTCTTCTACCCAACAACCCGGCGTTCTCTGCAACGGAACCATGAGCCGGGGCTTGATGCCTCTCAGGATCTCTTGATTAGCTCTTTCTGCTTGACCATTGGATTGTGGATGTGCCACTGATGAAACGTCGAGCCGGATGTGCTCCCGTTCGCAGAACCCCTTCATAGCACCTTTGGACAAATTGGTACCATTATCTGTGATAATACTGTGTGGAAAGCCAAACCAGAAAATCACCTTTTTGATGAACTGAACCGCCATGGCCGCATCACACTTGCTAACAGGTTCTGCCTCCACCCACTTTGTAAACTTGTCAACCGCCACCAGGAGGTGGGTCTTCTTATCTTTGGACCTTTTAAAAGGCCCAACCATATCCAGCCCCCAAGTCGCAAACGGCCAAGTAATTGGAATCATTCTCAATTCTTGAGCCGGTACATGAGCACATCTTGAAAACCTTTGGCAACCATCACATCGTCTGACCAGATCCTCCGCATCAGCATGAGCAGTTAACCAATAGAAGCCATGGCAAAACGCTTTAGCCACCAGAGACTTTGAACCGGCGTGGTGACCACAATCTCCTTCGTGGATCTCACGCAAAATTTCACGGCCTTCTTCAGGAGACACGCAACGTTGAAAAGCTCCTGATACACTGCAATGATGCAACTCGCCGTTGATGATAGCCATGGACTTGGATCGCCGGATTATCTGCCGGGCCAGAATCTCATCCTCTGGCAACTCACCCCGGTTCTTGTACGCCAAGTAAGGAAGCGTCCAATCCAGAATAACATGAAGAGCTGCCACCAATTGAGCCTCCGGATCAGGAATAGCCAAATCCTCTTCACCAGGGATCTTCACCGACGGGTTGTGCAGCACATCCAGAAAAACATTGGGCGGGACCGGTTTGCGCTGAGAGCCCAGCCGGCTTAAAGCGTCCGCCGCTTCATTCTTCCGCCGGTCCACGTGGTCCACCTGATAGCCTATGAAATAACCTGCAACAATATCCACCTCACGACGATATGCTGCCATGAGTGGGTCCTTGGAGTCCCAAGTGCCAGACACCTGCTGAGCCACAAGGTCCGAGTCACCGAAGCACTTAACTCGACTTAGATTCATCTCCTTAGCAATCCGGAGACCATGGAGCAAGGCTTCATACTCAGCTGCATTGTTAGTACAAGGGAACATTAAGCGGAGAACATAACAAAACTTATCACCTCGTGGGGAGGTTAATACGACTCCAGCCCCCGAGCCTTCCAATTGCCTGGATCCGTCAAAATGGATGGTCCAATACGTATGATCCGACTTTTCTTCAGGTGCTTGCATTTCCATCCAATCATTGATGAAATCAACAAGTGCTTGAGACTTAACTGCTGTCCGAGGCACATACTTCAAACCGTACGACCCCAGCTCTATAGCCCACTTTGCAATCCGGCCAGTTGCTTCCCGGTTCTGGATGATATCTCCCAAAGGAGCAGAACTGACCACTGTAATTGGATGCCCTTGGAAGTATTGTTTAAGCTTCCGGCTTGCCATAAAAACTCCATACACCAGCTTCTGCCAATGCGGATACCTTTGCTTGGACTCAATGAGCACCTCGCTGATATAATAGACCGGACGTTGAACCGGATGCTCCTTACCTGCCTCCTTTCGCTCTACCACAATAGCCACGCTGATCGCCCGAGCATTAGCAACAACATATAGCAGCAACGGCTCCTTGTCAATGGGAGCAGCGAGCACAGGCGGATTGGCCAATTGCTGTTTTAAGTCCTCAAATGCTTCATCAGCAGCAGAACTCCAGACAAACTGATCCGTCTTTTTCAACATCTGATACAAAGGGATTGCCTTCTCACCGAGGCGACTGATAAACCGGCTTAACGCAGCAATCCGGCCTGCCAGGCGCTGAACATCATTGATACACTTCGGTTTAGCGAGGGAGGTGATGGCTGTGATCTTCTCCGGATTAGCCTCAATTCCCCTATTGGACCCCAAGAAGCCTAATAACTTGCCCGCCGGTACACCAAAGACACACTTGTCCGGATTAAGCATCATCTTGTATGTCCTCAGGTTATCAAAGGTTTCCTTCAAATCATCAATCAGAGTCTCCTTCTCCCGGACTTAACCACGATATCATCCACGTAAGCATGTACATTACGGCCAATCTGCTTGTGAAGACAATTTTGTACACACCGTTGGTAAGTCGCTTGGGCACTCTTGAGCCCGAAGGGCATAGACACATAGCAGAAGGCTCCAAAGGGAGTTATAAATGCCGTCTTCTCCTGGTCCTTAACTGCCATTTTGATCTGATGATAGCCAGAATACGCATCCAAAAAACTTAAACGCTCACAGCCCGCCGTAGCATCAATAATTTGATCAATACGGGGGAGAGAAAAAGGATCTGCTGGACAAGCCTTATTAAGATCTGTGTAATCCACGCACATGCGCCAGGTGCCGTTTTCTTGAGGACCAGCACCGGATTGGCAAGCCACTCAGGGTGAAAAACTTCAACAATAAAGCCAGCTGCTAAGAGCTTGGCTACCTCTTCTCCAATTGCCTTGCGTCTTTCCTCGTTAAACCGGCGGAGGAACTGTTTCACCGGTTTATATTTAGAATCCACATTAAGTGTGTGCTCAGCGAGTTGCCTCGGTACACCTGGCATGTCAGAGGGCTTCCATGCAAAAATGTCCCGATTCTCACGGATGAACTCGATGAGCGCGCTTTCCTATTTCGGATCCAAGTTGGCACTGATGCTGAACTGCTTGGACGAATCACCAGGTACGAAGTCAACAAGCTTAGTTTCTGCTGCCGATTTGAACTTCAGGGCCGGATCATGCTCCGTAGTTGGCTTCTTCAACGGAGTCATGTCCGCCGGATCAACATTGTCTTTATAATACTTCAACTCCTCGGTGGCACAAACCGACTCTGCATAAGCCGCATCTCCTTCCTCGCATTCCAAAGCGATTTTGCGGCTTCCGTGAACCGTTATTGTCCCCTTGTGACCCGGCATCTTGAGCTGGAAATACACATAACAGGGCCAAGCCATAAACTTGGCGTAGGCCGGTCGCCCAAACAGGGCATGATATGGACTTTGGATTTTCACCACTTCAAACGTCAATATCTCCGACCTGGAATCATGATCATCCCCAAAGGCCACTTCCAGAGCTATCTTACCAACGGGATATGCTGATCTGCCAGGCACTACACCGTGGAATACTGTATTAGATGGTTTGAGATTCTTATCTGTTAGTCCCATACGAGGGAAGGTCTCATAGTACAAGATGTTAATGCTACTCCCTCCATCCATGAGCACCTTGGTGAACTTGTAACCTCCCACCTGAGGCGCCACCACCAGAGCCAACTGACCCGGATTATCGACCTGGGGAGGGTGATCTTCTCTACTCCATATGATTGGCTATTCAGACCAACGTAGATAACGGGGTATAGCCGGTTCAACAGAGTTGACCACCCGCCTCTGAACTTTCTGGTCTCGCTTGTCCAAGCTAGTGGTGAAGACATGGTACTGCCCATTACTCAACTGCTTTGGGTTGCTCTGGTAACCTGACTGTTGCTGCTGTTGGTTGTAACCACCCTGGTTGTTCTGACTATTTTGACCATTATGTCCGCCCGGATTACCATTGAATCCTGAACCGGAACTTCCTCCTCCGTAACCCGGCCCGGATCCCGAGCCACCGCCAGATTCGTGATCATACCGAAATTATTAGAATTCTTGAACTCCTGCATAATAAAGCAATCTTTCCAAAGGTGGTTTGCCGGCGCCTCCTTCGTCCCATGTCTTGGACAGGGCTGGCTTAGCAGATAGTTTAGGCGGTTTGGGTTAGGGTTGGGCGCTCCATTACGATTTTTCGGCCTACCCTTGCATCATTGGCCATTGTCCTGTGCGTTGGTATTAGCCACAAAGTCCATGTTACCATCCGCTTTACGCTTGCCTCCTCCACCATTGCCTGCCCAGTGATGCTGCTGACCTTTGGAGCTGCTGTTCTTCTTCCCCTTCCCTGTCTTGTCATCATCAGATTCGGGATCCTTGGTGCTATCAGAATCAGCATACTTCACCAAAGCAGCCATGAGGGTCCCCATGACGGTGCAATGACGCTTCATCCGTCCCAACTTCAGCTTAAGGGGTCCAAACCGACAGTTGCCTTCTAGGGTTAATACTGCGGTGTCAGCGTTGATGCGGTCTGTGGAGTGCAACACTTGTGAAACCCGGTGCACCCAATGAGTCGTTGACTCTCCTTCCTCCTGGACGCATGCAGCTAAGTCCACTATCGACATAGGCTGTTTACAGGTATCTTGGAAATTGCTGATAAATCGGGCTCGTAATTGGGCCCATGAACTGATAGAATTAGCCGGCAAGCTTTTTAACCAAGTACGGGCCGTTCCTTCAAGCATCATGGTGAAGTATTTCGCACACGCCGCGTCATCCACATCAAGCATCTCCATGGCCATCTCATAGCTCTCCACCCATGTCTCTGGAGGTTGATCCGCCGTGTAATTTGGTACCTTACGTGGGCCTTTGAAATCCCTGGGCAGGCGCACGTTGCGTAAAGCGGGGATAAAAGGCAAGGCACCCCCAAAGAACTAGAGTAACACCAGGTTCAAGTCAATCCGGTTGGACGAACCGGCGTGAGCTGCCGAGCCTGATGCTGTGTGGCTAACTCGGCCTCCCTGCGCGCGCGGGCCCGGTCCACCACTCCCTGAGCGTATCAGCACCACCCGCCGGGTTGTTGTCACGGGGTGCCCCACGTCGTTCATTACTCGACACTGCTGGTTCATCCATATGTCTGCTATAGCTCCGGCTTGGACGGGGGGTCGAGTGGATCCGGTCGGCTGTACGAGTACGCTTCCTGTTGGGCCAAAGCTGTCCTCAGAAGTTCCTTGACCCGTCGCGTCTCTACTGCCTGCGGCGAGTCACCTTCAATTGGAATGGCCTCCAGCCGTGCAGCAGTGGCAACAAGATTGTCCATTGGGTTGGAGTAGTGAACCGGAGGTGTTAAAGCAGCTTGAGGTACAACGGTGTTTTGACGAGCCGGGTCCTTCTGACGAGGCTGAACCGGTGCACCGATCCCAGGGGCTTCTGCCCGGTTTTCCTCCAGCGGATTGCCGGCTCTTGGTCCTGGAGTGTTGAAAAGGTCTCTGGCCTCGAAAACCGGAGGTAACCGGGATCGATGCTTCCTCCTCATGACTTCATGCGACGCGCTCTGGTCCAACATAAGCTTGTAGGCCTGTGCGTCTAAAGCGGCCCGCTCTGCGGCCATCCTGGTGTCCTCAGCCGCCAGATCCGCCTTGGCCTGGGTGATCTGTTCCTTTACCTTTGCAATCTCCGCGTTGTGAACGTCCTGATCCGGCGGATTAACTTCCGCCATAAGCACAGCCAACACATCAAATAGTTCTGATAGAACCTGAGCCGGCGGGCGCACAGGGCCTCCTGCCCCGGCAGCCGTCGCCGCTGCTGAACCGGAGATCGTTGCCGCAGCTGTCGAAGAATGAAGCGCTGCTTGTGTTCCGGCCATGAATATTCCAACCCGGTTGGGCAGATCAGAGGGGTCCGGAATACTGTCGCCATCGGAACAGCTCCCAATCCGGCCATCTTGTAGCTGATAAAGAGATTCGGTTTCTCCGGTCGAAGATTCGTCACCGGAACAAATGACGGTCGCGCGAAATTCCGATCCGTCCTCATAACTTCCTCCATGGATGACTCCCACGAAGGCACGCTTCATGGCCGGTTTAACCCGGGCGGATCGCGCACGCTGAGCCGTCTCGACGAGGTCGGTGCAGATGTCCGGCTCAGGGCCCGGTTCACCGATCTTGCCAATGAAAACGTGAATGCTACCAAAGGGGACCCGGTACCCGTACTCAATTGAGCCGGCCTCGGGGCCCCAGCCTGCGTCGTCGATGTAGAGCTTACCGCGACGACTCTTAGTCATCCGGCCTACAGCGTAGCCCTCGAGTCCTTCAAAGCGGCCCTCCAAAAACCGGAAACCATCGTGCGAAAGCCCCACGGTGGGCGCCAACTGTCGTGGTTTTGTCACGGCAGATGTCCTAAAGAAAGGACTTAGTCGTGGAGCCATCGCGACGGATTAGCTTGAAGGGGTTAAAGCGGACACAAGGACGCAAGAGAGTTTATACTAGTTCGGCCCCTTCAATGAAGGTAAAAGCCTACATCTAGTTGTTATGGAATTGATGGGGTTTCGATGACTAGGGAGCCAACAAGCTTCGTCTATGTCTCGAGTTGTTGTCTGTTCCTGAACCGCCGCTGGGTCGTCCCCTTATATACACGGGTGACTCCCGTCGGCTTACGGAGTCCCAATACCGGCTCATAGATGTGTCCGGTTTGGTCTCTACTTATTCCTAACTTACAATACAGGTTAAGTACTAACGCCGGTTTACGGCTACAGGCCTTGAACCGACCTAGGCCTTGACCTCTCTGTCTTCTGGGCTTTACATACTTAACTACTGACGAAGTAACCGGCCCAGATAGGCGGTTTACGCCCAGTGTAATATCCCCAACACACTGGGAACCCGTCTGGTTTGGGGGCATGGATCATTGGGCCAGTCCTCAAAGAGCGGCCAGCGAAGCGACGAGACTCGATGAGCCGAAATTGGTCCAGCCCGCGAGGCCCACAACAACCTAACCCAAGATCTACCACACCACTAGTCCTGCACGCCTGGATGGCCATTGATGGCTATAGCCTAGCTCGAGCACTCCTACTCCAGCTCATTGAGGAGAGTCCATATGCACCGCCCACTTATGCCAGCACACTAGATGGAACCACACGACTGTCGGAGGGGAGGGCATAGCAAATCTGGCGCCGACCCTAGCACGAGCACACATGAGCTCCCTTGCAGCACCACCATGAGGAACTCAACAATCCATTGCCGCCATTGAGCCCAACCTAGCCGCCACCCGCCACCCTGTATACACGCGGGGTCGCCACGGGACCAGCTTGGAGAACTGCCTACATCAGATCCTCTTAGTAGGACCATGCATCGGAGTGCCGCCATGAGCCTGTCAGCCACCTCGCATCGCAAGCATGCATACCATTGAGATGACAGCTCGTGCCGCGCCACCGAGACCCACTCTAGCTCAAGGCCCCCACTCAGATGTGCCACCCCGTGCCAACCATCTGCGTATGAAGGAGGGAGGGGCCCACCGCAAGCCACCGCTAGGAGCTTTTACCAGGCGGTTCTGTCTGGCGACGGCGGCCTGGGAGAGTGGGAGCGAAGGTGAGGGTCGGGGTGAGCACACCATCGGTTACACTTTGATCCAAAGGTTATCCAGATAGTTCAAGTTGATTGTGTTTGTTTAAGTGTTATGGACAACAACTACTGCACCATCTTTAGTTGGAATGCCAAAGGTCTCAATAATCCTGCTAGGTGAAAGGTTTTGCTTGATCTAGTGCTGCAAAATAGAGCCAGTGCTGCCTACTTGCAAGAGTCCAAGCTCAATGTTGTTGATCAGAGGATCATAGTTGATACTTTGGGCAATGCACTTTGTGATAGCTTCAGATTCCTCACGGCTGATGGAACCTGGGGAAGCACGATCCTTGCCGTCTCAAGTGACTTCTTCTCCATTGATAGACATTCAATTACTTTGAACACAATTTCTTCCAACTTAACCATGCCAGCAACTAGGGTTTGTTGGAGCCTGACTACGGTGCATGGCATGCAGTCTAACAAAGACAAAGATGATTTTCATTAATGATATCAAAGATATTAAGGCAGCTTTTATGCCATAATGGTTCTTGATTGGGGATTTCGATTTGTTGTATCGTGCTTCTGACAAGAGTAACAACAACATCAATTGCATGCTACTCAACTCCGTCAGAGATGCTATCAACCCGCTGGAGCTTTTTGAGCTCCGTTTGCACCACCACCATTTCACTTTCACGTGGACAAGCATTTGCCACCAACAAACGCACACAAAAATTGATTATGCTTTCTGCTCCGGTGATTGGAATGTCATTTTCCCGCAATGCCATTGTTTTTTTGCGAAGACAATGCCACTATTAGGAATAAGTCACGGTGGTGGTGATCAGTGTGCGTGCTGGTCGAGCCGGGCACTGGTTCATGGCCGTGCCATGTCCGTAGGCGTGCATATGTGCGTGTGTATGAGTCTTGGTTGAGTCTGCCGATGTGTGGCCGTGGTCGTGTTCAGTCCGAGTCGAGCCGGTCTATGGCCAGGCTTGTAGTCGAATGGCGACGGAATAGTATGCAGTAGGCACAGCGAGGCAACCCGACATCCAGGTCGTGTAGACGAGAAGTCCGAGCTCACGTGTTAACATCTATTGTACCTGTGTATATAATTGTATTTGTGTTCCTAGATTACAGGATCATGGAGCACGCCCTGGCCTGCGTGCCACTTCTTTCGGGTCCATTGTTATGGCTCCTAACTTGTATATCATGTAACGTGTGTGGGTGAATGAATGCAAGAGAAATTCTATCGTCCAGTTTGGTATCAGCGACCAGGTCCCTCCCCATGGCTACAGACTCCAACTCCTCTGCCTCCTCCCCGACCACTAGCTCGGCCACCTCGCCGGGGATCTTCTCCTCCACGAGCACTAGCTCGGCCCTCGATGCGCCACCACCCCCACCATCGCCACCTCTTCCCCTCCCTTCATCTTTGAGACTACCCCGTCTCTCCACAGTGGATCTTCCCCCCTCCCACCATCTAGTTTGCACCCTTGTTCTCCTCCACGGCGCCGCCGCCCTCCTCCTTGACTCCCCTGCCCGCAATTCCATCTTCAATTGAAGCATCCACAACCACATCAAGTTTCTCCTTAACCCCGACGAACACAATTATCACAAGTGGAAGTCGTTCTTCCTGCTGGTTCTGATCCTCTACGGCGCCACCCAATTCATCGAACAACCCCTTCCAGCCAATGCCACTGCTCTACAGCGCGAGCTCGATGCCCATCTTGTGCTCTGGATCAACGCCACCCTCGCCGATAACCTCGTCGATCATGTCATCGGGTTCACCACTACCTATGACCTCTGGAACCGCATCCATGATTACTTACTCGTGAACCAGGCGGCCCAGTAAAGGATGCTCAATAGGCAGTGTTAGAAGGGAGAGAGGGATTTGGTGGAATAGTTGTTTTATTGCTTGAGCCTCATGGGCATATATATATATATATATAGGAGTACAATGATCGACTTGGAGTACAAGACAAGCCAGAACAAATCCTAGTCTATCTCTTCTTTCCTAATAATCAATATACTCAACATACCCCCGTAGTCATAGCGGTAGCGATGCAGACGGTGAGACTGGAGATACCATGTTAGAAGGGAGAGAGGGATTTGGTGGAATAGTTGTTGTATTGCTTGAGCCTCATGGGCATATATATAGGAGTACAATGATCAACTTGGAGTACAAGACAAGCCAGAACAAATTCTAGTCTATCTCTTTTTTCCTAATAATCAATATACTCAATAGGCAGTATCATAACCTCAAGCAGGGGGATCTCTCCATCGCTGAGTAAGCTCGCCGTATGAAGCTTCTCATCACTGGGCTTGCCGACATCGACCACGCCGTCACCGAGGTGGATCTGATCACCTAGTTTATTCACGGCATCAACAAACGCCTCGACACCATCCGCGTCGTGTTGGGGGACATGGTTCCTCTGCCGCCGTTCAAAACGGTGTTCTCTCACCTGAAGCTTGCCGAGGAGAACCTCGCTTAGTGCGTGGCCACTTCTTTCGGGCCCATTGTTATGGCTCCTCACTTGTATATCATGCAACGTGTGTGGGTGAATGAATGCAAGAGCAGTTCTATCGTCCAGCTCCACAATCGGATGACCGGATCGCCAGGGAGAGTCCGTGAGTGCTAAGTCTTTGGCTAGCTACAAAAAGGACAGTGCATTGAGTTTATTAGCGTGTGGTTCATCCAGATAAAACGTGAAAAAAGGATCAGGCATTTGAGCGATGGGTGTTATACGTCGGCAGAAACAAGCTCGAGTCTCCTGCATGTTATCGTCTACCTTTAGTCCCAGCAAGCTAACGTTAGACCCAACATCCACCTTGCCACGATCACATAATCTATGTCGGGTCACCGTGCCTTCTTTCCGTCTAGCCAAGTTGTACGTACACAGAAAGTTTAGGGGCTTCCGTCTCGAGAATTATTGGCTGAGTCTGTGTGACTTTCACGAACTGGTCTCCACCAATCACTAGTACAGGAAAATCTACCAGCGTTGGTCAAAAAACGTTGTTAGTGGCGCCTAGGTCCTATGCCACCAGTATGACGCCACTAACAAGGCGTCACGAGTGAAAAAGCCGGCGCGAGTGAACTCGGCGGCGGCTGCCGCTAGTAGATAAAGATTAGTGACGTTGGGACCGAACGTCACTAATACCTAACAAATCGGTGGCGCGGTCCTCCAGACGTCACAGATAAGTAGTCAATTCGTGGCGTCGCTTACATATACTCATCGTTAGTAAATAATTTACTAGTGACACGACACTTCTCGGCCATGCCACTATTAATTGTTGACAAAACAATATTATCATGACAGCATTTTGTCTAATTAATCCACATTCCCAGAGGACAAGTAGCATCACATATATATTTCCAACAGATGATTATTCTCCCCCTAAAAAAGATGATTATTCTGTGGACGAGAGGACCCTAATGCGAGCATGGAAGACGTTGATCCTAATAGGAAGTGAGGCTCATAATAGATTGATCCGTTGGTTGCTGGTGCTGTTAATCCGGGAGGTGCTCCGCCTGAAACTGATCTTGTTACAAGGAACAAGTCGGGTGTTTTGGCACACCCTCCACGGATTGTTCCTCCTAGTCCACATGCTAAGAAAGATCCTAAGAGGGCTAAGACATTTACTGTAGAAAACAATAGCGGCAAGAAGTAAGGGGTTTCCGGAAAAAACTCTAAAAATGACACACGTTCAGCGGGCTCCCGAGAGGAGTACCGCCGGGCACAGTGAATCTGTTGTGCTGGACTTGTCATGGTGCTGGTAAAGCTGCAACAATTCGAGAGCTTCTTGACCTCATGAGACAATATGCCTCTCTTGTATTGTGCATAGTTGAAACCCTCTCTAATCCCAGGGTTGAAAACTTATGTAGTACATTAGGCTTTGATAATTCGTATGCTATTAGTAATGATGGAAGGAGTGAGGGCTCGGTCTCTTTTGGAACAATTCAATAAACTTGAAGTATCTGGTTACTCGAAGTATCACTAGAAGCTAGAACGTATGGATGGCACATCCACCTTGGGTACTACCGAAGATGGACAAGATGGCAACAAATTTTACCATAATATTTTCACCTCCCAAGGAAACAGTTATGCAGCGAGTGACACAATGCCTAGGTAAGTGACCAATCTGATGAATGACAGACTAAGTGTACATAACAGAGGACGTGAAGGAAAATAGCCGGAGGAAAAGAAGTTTTAATCAAGTCTGTGGCTCAAGCTATTCCAGTATATTCCATGGGATGCTATAAACTTCCAAGAGGACTATGTCTCATATTAATTCAGCAATCAGGAACTTCTAGTGGGGTAGCAAAATTGGCAGAAGGAATTTTTTTGTCATGGGAAGTGATGATGAGACCAAAACACTTAGGAGGGTTTGTCTTTAGGGACATTGGACTTTTCAATCTTTCTCTACTTGCTAGGCAGGCCTGGCGACTTCTGCAACAACCAGAGACATTAAGTGAAAGAATTTTGAAGGCTAGATATTAACTCAATACTAACATTCTCCATGCTCAGCTTGGCAGGAACCCTTCTCAGATCTAGAGGGCTATCATTGATGGAAGAGATGTACTTTCTCAAGGTTTAATCAAGAGGGTGGGTGATGGTGTTGACGTATAACTGTATTGCCTAGTCTCTTTCATCAGATCGGTCTTTTGGTTGCATTGACTGCAGAATGCACTTCTACATGGTATCAGAGCCAAGAGGTCTTGAGTTCAAGACTCGGTTGGCGCAATTATATTGCAGCCCACTTTCGGTCCACGTTTGGGCCTAAAGGAGCCACATGTGAGGGGGAGTGTTGACATATAAATGTATTGCCTAGTCTCTTTCATCAGATCGGTCTTTTGGTTGCATTGGCTAGAGCATGCACTTCTACAGATGGTAAAACAATAAATATACGTGAACAAAAATGGTTACCACGTGAGTCTTCGATTTTCCCATATGCTTGTTTGTCCCCGGATCCACTCCAGTTTGTGCCCGAACTTATACTCGGAAGCACGGCAGCATGGAATAAGACCAAGATCACAAAAACTTTCCTGCCTATTGATCTTGATGCAATCCTCAACATTTCTCTAAGTACTGTGAAGCTAGATGATTTCTGGGCATGGGGACATGAAAATAAAGTTTTTTTAATGTTTGTCCCGCTGATAGGATACTTGTCACAACAAAGCTATAGAGAGAAGCTTGGCTCAAAGGGCACGGTGGATCTTTTGATCCTATAGCCAAACGAAAATCATTGGACCCTGGTAAGTGCCACACGTTGATGTACCTACAAATATCAAGGTGTTTATTTGGTACCTTGCCCAACAATCTTTGCCAACAACAGATTTACTGAACCACATAAATATGTCAACATCACGCACTTGTTAGATTTGTGGAGCAGAATTTTTATGCCTTCGTTCTTTGGTACAATGCACACATGCTTGGTGTGTTTGGTCCCTTGCTGAGGACGATATGTTGCATCATCTTCTAGCAACTGCCAAACCCATTGGAAGGAATTGGCTCTTTTTGATTTTAATCTTTATCACATGCTCAACTCAGTAAACTAGTTGTGTCCTTGTGGGCTATATGGTTAGCGAGGAGCAAGCTTATACATGAAGGAGAATACTAAAGCATGCTTGCTACACACTTGTTTATCAAAAGGTTTGTTGAGAAGCTGAAGATGATCAATAAACCATGGTGCAACGAACTGTCAATCCAACCTCAGCTTCTACTGCTCCTAGATGGATCCCACCTTCACTCGGATTCTCTAAAATCAATGTGGATGGTGCAGTTTCCAGGAATGGTGCAAAGATTCATTTATTGTTGTCTGTCGAATGAGTCAGGTGAACATATGGGCTCCTCTACGGTTATTATAGAGGGCCCAACAGATCCAGAAATACTCGAACCTATAGTGTGCCATGAAGGTTTGGCACTAGCATCGGACCTCAGTCTGACTCATATCAAGCTAGCCACTAATTGCAAGAGTTTGGTTACTGATTTCAGTAAAGGCTCGAATGGAAACAACGCCACCATCACCATGGAGATACAACACCATATTATGGCATTCAACTATTGTTCTTGGGTTCACAAAGGTCGCTTATCAAATGTAGAGGCACACTCTTTGGCTAAACATGCTCTTTCTCTTTCACACGGGCGTCATGTCTCGTTCTTGAGCCCACATGACCCTAATGTAATTCCTGTTAAAACTTCTATTGAGCAATAAAGTGAGCATGTTTACCCCTAAAAACCCAACTTTGTGTCTGGATCTAGAAATGTCTCCCGGTTCTTCAAAAACTTAAACTACTCTAATCAATATTTATTGGTGAATGTAAGTGCATCTAGTGCCACCGCTAGTTGGTTTTGGACTATTGACGACAAACCTAGTTGAGGGACTAATGTGTTTGTGAGAATTGCAGGATAACACAGGTAGAAGTCCCTCATTGATTCGGTTTTCCTACCAGAGATGACCCCTAAAAATGTATGAAGACATTGATGTCAAAGGTGGTATATGAAGATATTCACATTGAAGACTATGACAAGAGAAGACATCGCATGAAGCCTATGGAGATCGAAGACTTAGATCTTTCGTAGTTCTTTTTCTTCTTTGTTGAGTCATAGGAACCACCGTACTGTTAAGTGGGGTCCAAGAACCAGTCAGAATGACTGAAGTGATGCTTAACCAAAACCCTATGTCTTCGAGTGAAGACTATGAGAGCAAATCTTGTCCAGAGTTGGATAAGTCAGCTTTGCTTGTAGCCCAAGTAAAGTTGCCGTGTGTGTTTGAAATCTGACCGTTGGAACACGTGTCAGTTCCTTAGTGACCCAGGGTCATTTCGGACAAATCAGGTCGGGTTGCCTAGTGGCTATAAATAGCCCACCCCCTACAACCATAAACGGTTGGCTGCTCAGAGTTAGAGTACGGCTTTTGTCGTTTGAGAGCAACCCACCTCGAAGCCTTTGAGAGAGAATTCCTTGCGAGGATAAAGCCCTAACCACCCAGAGCCAAAGAGTGTTAGGCATCACTTAAGTCTTCTTGTCTGTGTGATCTGAAGACTTATTACACTTGAGGACTGTGAATCCTCCAGCCGGTTAGGCGTCGCATTCTGAGCATCCAAGAGACATTGTGGATCGCCGTGAACGAAGTCTGTGAAGGTTTGGGAGTCTACCTTGAAGACTTACCAGAGTGATTGGGCGAGGTCTGTGTGACCTTAGCTCAAGGGGAATACGGTGAGGACTGGGTGTCCTGAGCTGCGTGTTCAGGACTGGGTGTCCGGGACTGTGTGTCTCAGGTTTAAATACCTAGCTCCCTAACCAGACGTACAGTTGTCACAGCAACTGGAACTGGTCCAACAAATCATTGTCTTCAACGAGTCACTGGTTTCATCCTTCCTTCCTTACTTACTGTTGGTCCTGTGAAGTCATTGTATGATTGCATTATCTTTTGTCTTCACTGAGTGACTGCGTGTTCTGATTGGCTTCATAATATCTTCCTACCTGATCCTTACTCCTAGCTGCTATTAGTCATTGTGCTTTCACTTCATTGAATACTTGACTATGGTTGCCTAGTGTAGTCTACCTTCCGCTGCATGGTAATAGGTTTATTTCTATCGTTTGTCTTCATAACTTCCACGTTTTGAAGACTTTCATAAAAATCGCCTATTCACCCCCCTCTAGTCGATATAACGCACTTTCAATTGGTATCAGAGCAAGGTGCTCCCTTGTTCTGTGTGATTCGGTTTAACCACCTGGAGTTTTAGCTATGTCGACTGCAGGGATAATTAAAGTCTCCGCTGCGTGCCCCGTCTTCGATGGAACTGAATATCCCTACTGGAAGAATAAGATGCGCATGCATCTTGAAGCCATTGACGTCGACCTATGGTATGTCGTCAAGAACGGCGTTCCCAAGGCTGGAGAAGGTGTTACTGCTGCTGGCGTCAAGAAGTTCGTTCAACTGGACTCTACTGCCAAGAATATCATCTGTGGTCATCTGACCAAAGGACAGTATGGCCACGTGAGTGCTTTGGAAACATCTAAGCTAGTCTGGGACTGGCTCTCCAAGGTCAACGAAGGCGTCTCAACTCAGAGAGATCAGAGAATCAGTGTCCTTCGCAACCTCTTCAACCGCTTCAAGAGAAATGACAATGAGAATGTCCAGCTCACGTTTGATCGACTCACTGACATCACAAATGAGCTTCAAGCCCTCGGCGCTACTGAGATCACCAAGCATGAAGTCGTCAAGACACTCCTGAGATCACTTGACAGTTCGTTTGACACCCTAGCCCTGATGATTCAAGAACGTCCTGATTTCAAGACACTCGATCCATCTGACATACTTGAGAGGCTCAACACACATGAGTTTCAGCTTTCTGAGAAAAGAGATATCTACGGTCCCAACTATGGGCGAACTCGTGCCTTGAAGGCAAAAGCTGTCTCCTCATCTGAAGAAGAATCTGACAGCAGTTCTGATGATCCTGAAGACATTGGAAAGGAGCTTGCTATGCTTGTGAAGAAGTTCCAAAAATTCACCAAGAAGAAAGGCTTCAGAAAGTCTTCACGATCAAGCTCAAGGAATGATGAAGCTTCTGCTCATGACTACAAGAAGAAAACATGTCACAAGTGCAAGAAACTGGCCACTTCATCTCTGAGTGTCCACAGTGGGACAATGAGAAAAAAGAAGAAGAAGAGCAAGGAATATGACTCTGACGACAAGAAGAAGAAGAAATACTCAAAGTCTTCTTCCAAGTCTTCCTCAAAGTCTTCATCACACAAGAAGAGCTCATCTGGTAAGGCACGTGCGTTTGTTGGAAAGGAAATGGATTCAGAGGAGGAGTCCGCTTCTGAGAAGGCGGAGGTGGAGTCTGAGGAGGAGTCCGATTCTGGCGTTGCAAGTCTGGCTATAGCATACGTTGCCAAGTCCATCTTCAACACTGAAGACAATGACTTCATCACCAACACCGATGCAAATGACAAGGACTACTCCGCTCCTACTACTGCTTCATGGCACGCGGTGCCAAGGTAACACACGCACTCCTCACTATCAAACATCTAGTGAAGATGACTCTGATTGTGTTCCAAACCCAGCTACAAAACACTTGCTAAAATTGCAACTAAACAACAGAAAGCTATGGAACATATTCAAAAACTGTTAGACAAAAGCGTGATCTGTTAGGCGCTGAAATGACTCGATCTGAATCCTTAATTGAAGACATAAAAAATCTTCACGTTAAGTATGAGGAACTTGAAAGTTGTCATGAAACGCTCTCAACAACTCATGAAAAGCTTTCCTATGATTATCTTCAAAGGAAGCAAGATCTTGAGAAATTGAGAGCGGCTCATGAAGATCTTCAAAAGGAAAACGAGTCACTTCGCACCGAACAGATCAGTTTCAGCTCAGGAAGGATTTGAACCACCATGTCTTAAATGCCATTGAGCGTGATAATGCCTACTTCTGTTGTTGAATGTTCTACTGCTGCTAATGTTGCAATATCTTCAACTATTGATGTGGGAACTAACCCCTCTGCTGAGGATACCACTGCTATTGCTGATGAGAATGCTAGGTTGAAGACATTGCTTGAAACAGTGATGTACAAAAGTCTTAAAGGGCATCAGACACTATGTGATGTCCTCAAAAGGCAGATTCTGAACCGAAACCCGAGGAAAGAGGGTGTTGGGTTCGTAAGGAAAATGAATGCTGATGGCTCTTATTAGAAACCTTAGCAGTACCCCAAAACCACATGGGTTGCTGCAAAGGAACCTTCAGCAGATCCATCCAATCTATCTGGCTTCACTTGTGCTAACCCCATTGTCATTGATGAATCCTTTGATGCAAACTATAAACTGTTTAAGAATCAGAATGGTGAAGTGTTTGCCAGGTATATTGGTACTAACTGCAGGAATGGGCCGCCTATGAAGAAGATCTGGGTGCCGAAAAAGTGTTTGGAAAATCTTCCTGTGAATGTCATCATGACACCACAGGTGAAGAAGACAAACCACAGACCACAGGCTTCCTATGGTCCAAAGGCTTCATACAGACAGAGGACTCACCTGAGTCGCACTAACACAAATGTTTTGCAGGGAAACCATACTCAGGCCTATGAATATGAGCGCGGTTCATCGAACCACCATGTTCATAAGACCAAGAACTATTCTGCTTATTCTTATGAGTACTATTGTCCTCCTGCAAGACTTTTTGCTAGGGCTTCAAAGCCAAAATTCTCAGATGCTGCACTTAGACTCATTGCTTCGAAGCCACCCCTGAAGATGTTGGTGGCTAAGAAGGCTTAGCTCTCTTTTGCAGGGAAAGGTCTCCAGCAGAAAACCAAAATCTTCTGACACTATTGCTGGGGACCTTAAACAGCTTGTAGGGCGCAAGATCAAATTCCCAAATGGTCTTATTATGTACTTCGTTCCTGAATGCTTGCTACTCTCCCTATTAGTCCTAATCTGGATCTAAGCTTTCATAACCCACTGGTTCGTCAAATGTTTTTGCTTCACAATTCTCTCGTGAAGCCTATCCCCCTAACTGCACTGTAGGGTACGACACCAGCGTCTTCAGAATGGAATTGATACAGTGGGTACAAATCACATGACTGGCAAAAGAAGCCTTCTTATGGACTCAACTTACGTCCATCCGACAAGAGCACATCACATTTGCTGACACTGGTAAAAGTAAGGTATTGGGTCTAGGTAGAGTTGCAATCTCAAAGGATCAACACATGGATAAGTCATGCTTGTTGAATCCCTTGGCTTCAACTTAATGTCTGTCTCAATGCTTTGCGATTTGAACATGATCGTAATATTTGGAAAATATCGTTGCCTTGTTCTAATGGAATCTGACAAGTCTCTAGTGTTTGAAGGGTATCGGAAAGATGATTTGTACGTGGTAGATTTCTCAGCAGGACCACAGCTTGTATGTCTTCTAGCAAAAGCTTCAGAATGCTGGCTCTGGCATCGGAGGCTAGGGCATGCTGGCATGAGGAACCTCCACACCCTTGCAAAGAAGAAGCATGTCATAGGCATCGAGGGCGTCAAGTTCAAGAAAGATCACTTATGCGGTGCCTGTGAAGCAGGAAAGATGACGAGGGCCAAACATCCCTCGAAGACAATCATGACAACACTCGACCCTTCGAACTGCTCCACATGGATCTTTTCGGTCCCACTCATTACTCAACTCTTACTACTACTGCTTGTCTCTATGGCTTTGTCATTGTTGATGATTATTCTAGATATACTTGGGTGCACATAATCCTCTACAAGACTGAAGTGCAGGATGTCTTCAGACGCTTCGCCAATCGAGCAATGAACAACTATGGCGCCAAGATAAAGCACATCAGAAGTGACAATGGCACTGAATTCAAGAACACTGGCCTTGATACATATCTTGATACTTTGGGCATCACACATGAATTCTCAGCTCCGTACACGCCACAGCAGAATGGCGTCGTCGAACGCAAGAACAGAACACTCATTGAGATGGCCCGAACGATGCTAGATGAATACAAGACTCCAAGAAAATTCTGGCCTGAAGCCATTGATACTGCATGCCATACAATCAATCGTGTTTATCTTCACAAGCTTCTGAACAAGACATCTTATGAGCTCCTTACTGGCAAGAAGCCAAATGTCAGTTACTTCAGAGTATTTGGAGCCAGGTGCTGGATCAAGGATCCACATCACACTTCAAAATTTGCACCAAAAGCACATGAGGGTTTTATGCTTGGATATGGAAAGGATTCGCACTCCTACAGAGTCTTCAATCTCTTTCATTATAAAGTGGTTGAAACAGTGGATGTGCGGTTCGATGAGACTAACGGTTCACAAAGAGAGCACCTGCCAAATGTCTAGATGAAGTTCCATCCAGTGAATCAATCAAACTAATGGGAACTGGAGAAATCATTGAAGGAAATATGCCCTAGAGGCAATAATAAAGTTATTATTTATTTCCTTATATCATGATAAATGTTTATTATTCATGCTAGAATTGTATTAACCGAAAACATAATACATGTGTGAATACATAGACAAACAGAGTGTCACTTAGTATGCCTCTACTTGACTAGCTCGTTAATCAAAGATGGTTATGTTTCCTAACCATAGACATGTTGTCATTTGATTAACGGGATCACATCATTAGGAGAATGATGTGATTGACATGACCCATTCCATTAGCTTAGCACCCGATCGTTTAGTATGTTGCTATTGCTTTCTTCATGACTTATACATGTTCCTATGACTATGAGATTATGCAACTCCCGTTTGTCGGAGGAACACTTTGTGTGCTACCAAACGTCACAACGTAACTGGGTGATTATAAAGGAGCTCTACAGGTGTCTCCAAAGGTACATGTTGGTTTGGCGTATTTCGAGATTAGGATTTGTCACTCCGATTGTCGGAGAGGTATCTCTGGGCCCTCTCGGTAATGCACATCACATAAGCCTTGCAAGCATTGCAACTAATGAGTTAGTTGCGAGATGATGTATTACGAAACGAGTAAAGAGACTTGCCGGTAACGAGATTGAACTAGGTATTGAACCGACGATCGAATCTCGGGCAAGTAACTGGAAATATGCCCTAGAGGCAATAATAAAGTTATTATTTATTCTCATATCATGATAAATGTTTATTATTCATGCTAGAATTGTATTAACCGGAAACATAATACATGTGTGAATACATAGACAAACAGAGTGTCACTAGTATGCCTCTACTTGACTAGCTCGTTAATCAAAGATGGTTATGTTTCCTAACCATAGACAAAGAGTTGTTATTTGATTAACGGGATCACATCATTAGTTGAATGATCTGATTGACATGACCCATTCCATTAGCTTAGACACCCGATCGTTTAGTATGTTGCTATTGCTTTCTTCATGACTATACATGTTCCTATGACTATGAGATTATGCAACTCCCGTTTGCCGGAGGAACACTTTGTGTGCTACCAAACGTCACAACGTAACTGGGTGATTATAAAGGAGCTCTACAGGTGTCTCCAAAGGTACATGTTGGGTTGGCGTATTTCGAGATTAGGATTTGTCACTCCGATTGTCGGAGAGGTATCTCTGGGCCCTCTCGGTAATGCACATCACTTAAGCTTGCAAGCATTGCAACTAATGAGTTAGTTGCGGGATGATGTATTACGGAACGAGTAAAGAGACTTGCCGGTAACGAGATTGAACTAGAGATACCGACGATCGAATCTCGGGCAAGTAACATACCGATGACAAAGGGAACAACGTATGTTGTTATGCGGTCTGACCGATAAAGATCTTCAGAATATGTAGGAGCCAATATGAGCATCCAGGTTCCGCTATTGGTTATTGACCGGAGACGTGTCTCGGTCATGTCTACAGTTCTCGAACCCGTAGGGTCCGCACGCTTAAGGTTTCGATGACAGTTATATTATGAGTTTATGAGTTTTGATGTACCGAAGGAGTTCGGAGTCCCGGATGAGATCGGGGACATGACGAGGAGTCTCGAAATGGTCGAGACGTAAAGATCGATATATTGGACGACTATATTCGGACATCGGAAAGGTTCCGAGTGATTCGGGTATTTTTCGAGTACCGGGTAGTTACGGGAGAAGCAATGGGCCTTGATGGGCTTTAGTGGGAAGAGGAGAAAGGGCCAAGGGGCTGCTGCGCCCCCCTCCCCTCAGTCCGAATTGGACTAGGGAAAAGGGGGCCGGCCACCTCTCCTTCTCCTCCACTTCCTTCTCCCTTCCTCCCCTCTTGGTGGACTCCTACTAGGACTTGGAGTCCTAGTAGGACTCCACATCCTGGCCGCACCTAGCCTTGGCCGGCCTCCTCCTCCTCCATCCTTTATATACTGAGGCAAGGGGCACCCCTAGACACACAAGTTGATCCACGTGATCATTTTCTTAGCCGTGTGCGGTGCCCCCTTCCACCATAGTCTCGATAATATTGTAGCGGTGCTTAGGCGAAGCCCTGCAGTATAACATCAAGATCGTCACCACGCCGTCGTGCTGACGGAACTCTTCCCCGACACTTTGCTGGATCGGAGTCCGGGGATCGTCATCGAGCTGAACGTGTGCTAAAACTCGGAGGTGCCGTAGTTTCGGTGCTTGATCGGTCGGGCCGTGGAGACGTACGACTACATCCAACGCTTCCGTTGTCGATCTACAAGGGTACGTAGATCACACTCTCTCGTTGCTATGCATCACCATGATCTTGCGTGTGCGTAGGAAATTTTTGAAATTACTACGTTCCCCAACAGTGGCATCCGAGCCTAGGTTTTATGTGTTGATGTTATATGCACGAGTAGAACACAAGTGAGTTGTGGGCGATATAAGTCATACTGCTTACCAGCATGTCATACTTTGGTTCGGCGGTATTGTTGGATGAAGCGGCCCGGACCGACATTACGCGTACGCTTACGCGAGATCGCGGTTCTCCCGACGTGCTTTGCACAAAGGTGGCTAGCGGGTGACAGTTTCTCCAACTTTAGTTGAACCGAGTGTGGCTACGCCCGGTCCTTGCGAAGGTTAAAACAGCACCAACTTGACAAACTATCGTTGTGGTTTTGATGCGTAGGTAAGATTGGTTCTTGCTTAAGCCCGTAGCAGCCACGTAAAACTTGCAACAACAAAGTAGAGGACGTCTAACTTGTTTTTGCAGGGCATGTTGTGATGTGATATGGTCAAGACGTGATGAGATATAAGTTGTTGTATGAGATGATCATGTTTTGTTGAAGTTATCGGCAACTGGCAAAATCCTTATGGTTGTCTCTCTATTGCATAAGATGCAAGCGCCCAATAACTGCTTTACTTTATGCTATGCGATAGCAATAGTTGCAAGAGCAATTGTTGGCGAGACGACCACGTGACGACACATTGATATAGATCAAGATGATGGAGATCATGGTGTCATGCCGGTGACGATAGAGATCATGACAGTACTTTGGAGATGGAGATCAAAGGCAAGATGATGATGGCCATATCATGTCACATATTTTGATTGCATATGATGTTTATCTTTTATACATCTTATCTTGCTTTGTGACGGTAGCATTATAAGATGATCTCTCACTAAATTATCAAGAAGTGTTCTCCCTGAGTATGCACCGTTGCCAAAGTTCGTCGTGCCCAGACACCACGTGATGATCGGGTGTGATAAGCTCTACGTCCATCTACAACGGGTGCAAGCCAGTTTTGCACACGCAGAATACTCAGGTTAAACTTGACGAGCCTAGCATATGCAGATATGGCCTCGGAACACGAGACCGAAAGGTCGAGCGTGAATCATATAGTAGATATGATCAACATACGATGTTCACCATTGAAAACTACTCCATTTCACGTGATGATCGGTTATGGTTTAGTTGATTTGGATCACGTGATCACTTAGAGGATTAGAGGGATGTCTATCTAAGTGGGAGTTCTTAAGTAATATGATTAATTGAACTTAAATTTATCATGAACTTAGTCCTGGTAGTATTTTGCAAATTATGTTGTAGATCAATAGCTCGCGTTATTGCTTTCATATGTTTATTTTGATATGTTCCTAGAGAAAAATTGTGTTGAAAGATGTTAGTAGCAATGATGCGGATTGGATCCGTGATCTGAGGTTTATCCTCATTGCTGCACAGAAGAATTATGTCCTTGATGCACCGCTAGGTGACGGGCCTATTGCAGGAGCAGATGCAGACGTTATGAACGTTTGGCTAGCTCAATATGATGACTACTTGATAGTTTAGTGCACCATGCTTAACAGCTTAGAATCGGGACTTCAAAGACGTTTTGAACGTCATGGACCATATGAGATGTTCCAGGAGTTGAAGTTTCAAGAAAATACCCGAGTTGAGAGATATGAAGTCTCCAACAAGTTCTATAGCTAAAAGATGGAGGAGAATCTCTCAACTAGTGAGCATGTGCTCAGATTGTCTGGGTACTACAATCGCTTGAATCAAGTGGGAGTTAATCTTCCAGGTAAGATAGTGATTGACAGAATTCTCTAGTCACCATCACCAAGTTAGTAGAACTTCGTGATGAACTATGATATGCAAGGGATAACGGAAACGAATCCCGAGCTTTTCATGATGATGAAATCGATGAAGGTAGAAATCAAGAAAGAGCATCAAGTGTTGATGGTTGACAAGATCACTAATTTCAAGAAAAGGGCAAAGGGAAGAAGGGGAACTTCAAGAAGAACGGCAAGCAAGTTGCTGCTCAAGTGAAGAAGCCCAAGTCTGGTCCTAAGCCTGAGACTAAGTGCTTCTACTGCAAAGGGACTGGTCACTGGAAGCGGAACTGCCCCAAGTATTTGGCGGATAAGAAGGATGGCAAAGTGAACATAAGTATATTTGATATACATGTTATTGATGTGTACTTTACTAGTGTTTATAGCAACCCCTCAGTATTTGATACTAGTTCAGTTGCTAAGATTAGTAACTCGAAACGGGAATTGCAGAATAAACAGAGACTAGTTAAAGGTGAAGTGACGATGTGTGTTGGAAGTGGTTCCAAGATTGATATGATCATCATCGCACATTCCCTATACTTTCGGGATTAGTGTTGAACCTGAATAAGTGTTATTTGGTGTTTGCGTTGAGCATGAATATGATTTGATTATGTTTATTGTAATACGGTTATTCATTTAAGTAAGAGAATAAATTGTTGTTCTGTTTACATGAATAAAACCTTATATGGTTACACACCCAATGAAAATAGTTCGTTGGATCTCGATCGTAGTGATACACATAATCATAATATTGAAACCAAAAGATGCAAAGTTAATAATGATAGTGCAACTTATTTGTGGCACTGCCGTTTAGGTCATATTGGTGTAAAGCGCATGAAGAAACTCCATGCTAATGGGATTTTGAAATCACTTGATTATGAATCACTTGGTGCTTGCGAACCATGCCTTATGGGCAAGATGACTAAAGACTCCGTTCTCCGGAACAATGGAGCAAGCAACTGACTTATTGGAAATAATACATACTGATGTACGACCCGATGGGTGTTGAAGCTCGCGGCGGGTATCATTATTTTCTGACCTTCACATATGATTTGAGCAGATATGGGTATATCTGCTTGATGAAACATAAGTCTGAAACATTTGAAAAGTTCAAAGAATTTTAGAGTGAAGTGGAAAATCATCGTGACAAGAAAATAAAAGTTTCTACGATATGATCGCAGAGGTAAAACATTTGAGTTACGAGTTTGGCTTCAATTAAAACAATGTGAAATAGTTTCACTACTCACGCCACCTGGAACACCATATTGTAATGGTGTATCCGAACGTCATAACCGTACTTTATTAGATATCGTGCGATCTATGATGTCTCTTACCGATCTACCACTATCGTTTTGGGGTTATGCATTAGAGACAGCTGCATTCACGTTAAATAGGGCACCATCTAAGTCCGTTGAGACGACAACAATCTGAACTGTGGTTTGGCAAGAAACCAAAGTTGTCGTTTCTTAAAGTTTGGGGTTGTGATGCTTATATGAAAAAGTTTCATCCTAATAAGCTCAAACCCAAATAGGAGAAATATGTCTTCATAGGATACCCAAAGGAGACTGTTGGGTACACCTTCTATCACAAATCCGAAGGCAAGACTTTTTTTGCTAAATTCGGAGTTTTTCTAGAGAAGGAGTTTCTCTCGAAAGAAGTGAGTGGGAGGAAAGTAGAACTTGATGAGGTAACTGTACTTGCTCCCTTATTGGAAAGTAGTTCATCACAGAAATCTGTTCCTGTGACTACTACACCTATTAGTGAGGAAGCTAATGATGATGATCATGTAACTTTAGATCAAGTTACTACCAAATCTCGTAGGTAAACCAGAGTGAGATCCGCACCAGAGTGGTACGGTAATCCTGTTCTGGAAGTCATGTTACTAGACCATGACGAACTTGCGAACTATGAGGAAGCGATGATGAGCCCAGATTCCACGAAATGGTTTGAGGCCATGAAATCTGAGATATGATCCATGTATGAGAACAAAGTATGGACTTTGGTTGACTTGCCCGATGATCGGCAAGCCATAGAAAATAAATGGATCTTCAAGAGGAAGACAGACGCTGATAGTAGTGTTACTATCTACAAAGCTAGAATTGTCGCAAAAGGTTTTTGACAAAGTTCAAGGTGTTGACTACGATGAGATTTTCTCACTCGTATCTATGCTTAAGTCTATCCGAATCATGTTAGCAATTGCCGCATTTTGTGAAATCTGGCAAATGGATAAACAAAACTGCATTCCTTAATGGATTTACTAAAGAAGAGTTGTATACGATGCAACTAGAAGGTTTTGTCGATCCTAAAGGTGTTAACTAAATATGCAAGCTCCAGCGATCCATCTATGGACTGGTGCAAGAATCTCGGAGTTGGAATATACGCTTTGATAAGTTGATCAAAGCATATAGTTTTATACAGACTAGCGGTGAAGCCTGTATTTACAAGAAAGTGAGTGGGAGCACTACAACATTTCTGATAAGTATATGTGAACAACATATTGTTGATCGGAAATAATGTATAATTTTCTGGAAAGCATAAAGGAATATTTGAAAGGAGTTTTTCAAAGAAAGACCTCAGTAAAGCTGCTTACATATTGAGCATCAAGATCTATAGAGATAGATCAAGACGCTTGATAAGTTTTTCAATGAGTACATACCTTGACAAGATTTTGAAGTAGTTCAAAATGGAACAGTCAAAGAAAGAGTTCTTGCCTGTGTTGCAAGGTGTGAAATTGAGTAAGACTCAAAGCCCGACCACGGTAGAAGATAGAAAGAGAATGAAAGTCATTCCCTATGCCTCAGCCATAGATTCTATAAAGTATGCCATGCTGTGTACCAGATCTATTGTACACCCTACACTGTGTTAAGCAAGGGAGTACAATAGTGATCTAAGAGTAGATCACTAGACAGCGGTCAAAATTATCCTTAGTGGAATAAGGAAATATTTCTCAATTATGGAGGTGA
This sequence comes from Triticum urartu, assembly GCF_003073215.2. Taxonomy (NCBI): domain Eukaryota; kingdom Viridiplantae; phylum Streptophyta; class Magnoliopsida; order Poales; family Poaceae; genus Triticum; species Triticum urartu. Next base: position 614,013,467 of record NC_053026.1, on the reverse strand, counting down.
CAAAAAGGTTCGTCGTAAAATGTTACGTCGATGCAAGTTTTGACACAGATCTGGATGACTCTAAGTCTCGATCTAGATACATATTGAAAGTGGGAGCAATTAGCTAGAGTAGCTCCGTGCAGAGCATTGTTGACATAAATATTTGCAAAATACTTACGGATCTGAATGTGACAGACCCGTTGACTAAGATTCTCTCACAAGCAAAACATGATCACACCTTAGTACTCCTTGGGTGTTAATCACATAGCGATGTGAACTAGATTACTGAATCTAGTAAACCCTTTGGGTGTTGATCACATATCAATGTGAACTATGGGTGTTAATCACATGGTGATGTGAACTATTGCTGTTAAATCACATGGCTGTGTAATCTAGATTATTGACTCTAGTGCAAGTGGGAGACTGAAGGAAATATGCCCTAGAGGCAATAATAAAGTTATTATTTATTTCCTTATATCATGATAAATGTTTATTATTCATGCTAGAATTGTATTAACCGGAAACATAATACATCTGTGAATACATAAACAAACAGAGTGTCACTAGTATGCCTCTACTTGACTAGTTCGTTAATCAAAGATGGTTATGTTTCCTAACCATAGACAAAAGAGTTGTTATTTGATTAACGGGATCACATCATTAGTTGAATGATCTGATTGACATGACCCATTCCATTAGCTTAGCACCCGATCGTTTAGTATGTTGCTATTGCTTTCTTCATGACTTATACATGTTCCTATGACTATGAGATTATGTAACTCCCGTGTGCCGGAGGAACACTTTGTGTGCTACCAAACGTCACAACGTAACTGGGTGATTATAAAGGAGCTCTACAGGTGTCTCCAAAGGTACATGTTGGGTTGGCGTATTTCGAGATTGGGATTTGTCACTACGATCGTTGGAGAGGTATCTCTGGGCCCTCTCGGTAATGCACATCACTTAAGCCTTGCAAGCATTGCAACTAATGAGTTAGTTGCGGGATGATGTATTACGGAACGAGTAAAGAGACTTGCCGGTAACGAGATTGAACTAGATATTGGATACCGACGATCGAATCTCAGGCAAGTAACATACCGATGACAAAGGGAACAACGTATGTTGTTATGCGGTCTGACCGATAAAGATCTTCGTAGAATATGTAGGAGCCAATATGGGCATCCAGGTCCCGCTATTGGTTATTGACCGGAGACGTGTCTCGGTCATGTCTACATTGTTCTCGAACCCGTAGGGTCCGCATGCTTAAGGTTTCGATGATAGTTATATTATGAGTTTATGAGTTTTGATGTACCGAAGGAGTTAGGAGTCCCGGATGAGATCGGGTACATGACGAGGAGTCTCGCAATGGTCGAGACGTAAAGATCGATATATTGGACGACTATATTCGGACATCGGAAAGGTTTTGAGTGATTCGGGTATTTTTCGGAGTACCGGGTAGTTACGGGAGAAGCAATGGGCCTTGATGGGCTTTAGTGGGAAGAGGAGAAAGGGTCAAGGGGCTGCTGCGCCCCCCCTCCCCTCTAGTCCGAATTGGACTAGGGAAAAGGGGGCCGGCCACCTCTCCTTCTCCTCCACTTCCTTCTCCCTTCCTCCCCTCTTGGTGGACTCCTACTAGGACTTGGAGTCCTAGTAGGACTCCACATCCTGGCCGCACCTAGCCTTGGCCGGCCTCCTCCTCCTCCATCCTTTATATACTGAGGCAAGGGGCACCCCATGAACACAAGTTGATCCACGTGATCTTATTCTTAGCCGTGTGCGGCGCCCCCAGCCACCATAGTCCTCGATAATATTGTAGCGGTGCTTAGGCGAAGCCCTGCAGCAGTAGTACATCAAGATCGTCACCACGCCGTCGTGCTGACGGAACTCTTCCCCGACACTTTGCTGGATCGGAGTCCGGGGATCGTCATCGAGCTGAACGTGTGCTAAAACTCGGAGGTGCCGTAGTTTCGGTGCTTGATCGGTCGGGCCGTGAAGACGTACGACTAGATCAACCAAACGCTTCCGTTGTCGATCTACAAAGGGTATGTAGATCACACTCTCCTCTCGTTGCTATGCATCACCATGATCTTGCGTGTGCGTAGGAAATTTTTTGAAATTACTACGTTCCCCAACAGTAATATACCGATGACAAAGGGAACACCGTATGTTGTTATGTGGTTTGACCGATAAAGATCTTCGTACAATATGTAGGAGCCAATATGAGCATCCAGGTTCCGCTATTGGTTATTGACCGGAGACGTGTCTCGGTCATGTCTACATTGTTCTCGAACCCGTAGGGTCCGCACGCTTAAGGTTTCGATGACAGTTATATTATGAGTTTATGAGTTTTGATGTACCGAAGGAGTTCGGAGTCCCGGATGAGATCGGGGACATGACGAGGAGTCTCGAAATGGTCGAGACATAAAGATCGATATATTGGACGACTATATTCGGACATCGGAAAGGTTCCGAGTGGTTCGGGTATTTTTCGGAGTACCGGGGAGTTACGGGAATACGGGAGAAGAAGTATATGGGCCTTATTGGGCTTTAGGGGAGAGGGAGAGGCAGGCCGCGCGCCCCCCCAAGGCCTAGTCCGAATTGGACTAGGGGAGGGGCTGCGCCCCCTCCTTCCTTCTCTTCCCTCTTCCCCTTCCTTGTCTCCTACTCCTACTACATGGAAGGACTCCTAGTTGGACTAGGAAAGGGGGAATCCTACTCCTGGTGGGAGTAGGACTCCCATAGGGCGCGCCATAGAGAGGGCCGGCCCTCCCCTCCTCCACTCCTTTATATACGGGGGCAGGGGGCACCCCATAGACACACAAGTTGATCCACGTGATCATATTCTTAGCCGTGTGCGGTGCCCCCTTCCACCATAATCCTCGATAATATTTTAGCGGTGCTTAGGCGAAGCCCTGCGACAGTTGTACATCAAGATCGTCACCATGCCGTCGTGCTGACGGAACTCTTCCCCGACACTTTACTTGATCGGAGTCCGGGGATCGTCATCGAGCTGAACGTGTGCTAGAACTCGGAGGTGCCGTAGTTTCGGTGCTTGATTGGTCGGGCCGTGAAGACGTACGACTACATCAACCGCGTTGTGCTAACGCTTCCGCTGTCGGTCTACAAGGGTACGTAGATCACACTCTCCCCTCTCGTTGCTATGCATCACCATGATCTTGCGTGTGCGTAGGATTTTTTTTTGAAATTACTACGTTCCCCAACAGTGGCATCCAAGCCTAGGTTTTATGTGTTGATGTTATATGCAGGAGTAGAACACAAGTGAGTTGTGGGCAATATAAGTCATACTGCTTACCAGCATTTCATACTTTGGTTCGGCGGTATTGTTGGACGAAGCGGCCCGGACCGACATTACGCGTACGCTTACGCGAGACCGGTTCTCCCGATGTGCTTTGCACATAGGTGGCTTGCGGGTGACAGTTTCTCCAACTTTAGTTGAACCGAGTGTGGCTACGCCCGGTCCTTGCGAAAGTTAAAACAGCACCAACTTGACAAACTATCGTTGTGGTTTTGATGCGTAGGTAAGATTGGTTCTTGCTTAAGCCCGTAGCAGCCACGTAAAACTTGCAACAACAAAGTAGAGGACGTCTAACTTGTTTTTGTAGGGCATGTTGTGATGTGATATGGTCAAGACATGATGCTAAATTTTATTGTATGAGATGATCATGTTTTGTAACCGAGTTATCGGCAACTGGCAGGAGCCATATGGTTGTCGCTTTATTGTATGCAATGCAATCGCGCTGTAATGCTTTACTTTATCACTAAGCGGTAGCGATAGTCGTGGAAGCATAAGATTGGCGAGACGACAACGATGCTACGATGGAGATCAAGGTGTCGCGCTGGTGACGATGGTGATCACGACGGTGCTTCGAAGATGAAGATCACAAGCACAAGATGATGATGGCCATATCATATCACTTATATTGATTGCATGTGATGTTTATCTTTTATGCATCTTATCTTGCTTTGATTGACGGTAGCATTATAAGATGATCTCTCACTAATTATCAAGAAGTGTTCTCCCTGAGTATGCACCGTTGCCAAAGTTCATCGTGCCCAGACACCACGTGATGATCGGGTGTGATAAGCTCTACGTCCATCTACAACGGGTGCAAGCCAGTTTTGCACACGCAGAATACTCGGCTTAAACTTGACGAGCCTAGCATATGCAGATATGGCCTCGGAACACGGAGACCGAAAGGTCGAGCGTGAACCATATAGTAGATATGATCAACATAACGATGTTCACCATTGAAAACTACTCCATTTCACGTGATGATCGGTTATGGTTTAGTTGATTTGGATCACGTGATCACTTAGAGGATTAGAGGGATGTCTATCTAAGTGGGAGTTCTTAAGTAATATGATTAATTGAACTTAAATTTATCATGAACTTAGTCCTGGTAGTATTTTGCAAATTATGTTGTAGATCAATAGCTCGCGTTGTTGTTTCCCTGTGTTTATTTTGATATGTTCCTAGAGAAAATTGTGTTGAAAGATGTTAGTAGCAATGATGCGGATTGGATCCGTGATCTGAGGTTTATCCTCATTGCTGCACAGAAGAATTATGTCCTTGATGCACCGCTAGGTGACAGACCTATTGCAGGAGCAGATGCAGACGTTATGAACGTTTGGCTAGCTCAATATGATGACTACTTGATAGTTTAGTGCACCATGCTTAACAGCTTAGAATCGGGACTTCAAAGACGTTTTGAACGTCATGGACCATATGAGATGTTCCAGGAGTTGAAGTTAATATTTCAAGCAAATACCCGAGTTGAGAGATATGAAGTCTCCAACAAGTTCTATAGCCAAAAGATGGAGGAGAATTGCTCAACTAGTGAGCATGTGCTCATATTGTCTGGGTACTACAATCGCTTGAATCAAGTGGGAGTTAATCTTCCAGATAAGATAGTGATTGACAGAATTCTCTAGTCACCATCACCAAGTTAGTAGAACTTCATGATGAACTATAGTATGCAAGGGATGACGAAAACGACTCCCAAGCTTTTAATGATGATGAAATCGATGAAGGTAGAAATCAAGAAAGAGCATCAAGTGTTGATGGTAGACAAGACCACTAGTTTCAATAAAAGGGCAAAGGGAAGAAGGGGAACTTCAAGAAGAACGGCAAGCAAGTTGCTGCTCAAGTGAAGAAGCCCAAGTCTGGTCCTGAGCCTGAGACTAAGTACTTCTACTGCAAAGGAACTGGTCACTGGAAGCGGAACTACCCCAAGTATTTGGCGGATAAGAAGGATGGCAAAGTGAACAAAGGTATATTTGATATACATGTTATTGATGTGTACTTTACTAGTGTTTATAGCAACCCCTCAGTATTTGATACTAGTTCAGTTGCTAAGAGTAGTAACTCGAAACGGGAGTTGCAGAATGAACAGAGACTAGTTAAGGGTGAAGTGACGATGTGTGTTGGAAGTGGTTCCAAGATTGATATGATCATCATCGCACACTCCCTATACTTTCGGGATTAGTATTGAACCTAAATAAGTGTTATTTGGTGTTTGCGTTGAGCATGAATATGATTTGATCATGTTTGTTGCAATACGGTTATTCATTTAAGTAAGAGAATAAATTGTTGTTCTATTTACATATATGGTTACACACCCAATGAAAATGGTTCATTGGATCTCGATCGTAGTGATACACATATTCATAATATTGAAACCAAAAGATGCAAAGTTAATAATGATAGTGCAACTTATTTGTGGCACTGCCGTTTAGGTCATATTGGTGTAAAGCGCATGAAGAAACTCCATGCTGATGGACTTTTGGAATAACTTGATTATGAATCAGTTGATGCTTACGAACCATGCCTCATGGGCACGATGACTAAAACTCCGTTCTCCGGAACAATGCAGCAAGCAACAGATTTGTTGGAAATCATGCATACTGATGTATGTGGACCGATGAATATTGAAGCTCGCAGCAGGTATCATTATTTTCTGATCTTCACAAATGATTTGAGAAGATATGAGTATATCTACTTGATGAAACACAAGTCTGAAATATTTGAAAAGTTCAAAGAATTTCAGAGTGAAGTGGAGAATCATCGTAACAAAAATAAAAGTTTCTACGATATGATCGCAAAAGTAAAATATTTGAGTTACGAGTTTGGCCTTCAGTTAAAACAATGTGAAATAGTTTCATTACTCACGCCACCTGGAACACCACAGTGTAATGGTGTGTCCGAATGTCGTAATCGTACTTTACTTGATATGGTGCGATCTATGATGTCTCTTACAGATTTACCGCTATCATTTTGGGGTTATGCATTAGAGACAGCTACATTCACGTTAAATAGGGCACCATCTAAATCCGTTGAGACGACACCGTATGAACTATGGTTTGGCAAGAAACCTAAGCTGTCGTTTCTTAAAGTTTGGGACTGCGATGCTTATGTGAAAAAGTTTCAACATGATAAGCTCGAACCCAAATCGGAGAAGTAAATCTTCATAGGTTACCCAAAAGAAAATGTTGGGTACACCTTCTATCACAGATCCGAAGGCAAGCATCTCGGAGTTGGAGTATACGCTTTGATAAGTTGATCAAAGCATATAGTTTTATACAGACGTGCGGTGAAGCCTGTATTTACAAGAAAGTGAGTGGGAGCACTACAGCATTTCTGATAAGTATATGTGTATGACATATTGTTGATCGGAAATAATGTAGAATTATTCTGCAAAGCATAAAGGAGTGTTTGAAAGGATTTTTTCAAAGAAAGACCTCGGTGAAGCTGCTTACATATTGAGCATCAAGATCTATAGAGATAGATCAAGACGCTTGATAAGTTTTTTCAATGAGTACATACCTTGACAAGATTTTGAAGTAGTTCAAAATGGAACAGTCAAAGAAAGAGTTCTTGCCTGTGTAACAAGGTGTGAAATTGAGTAAGACTCAAAGCCCGACCACGACAGAAGATAGAAAGAGAGGGAAAGTCATTCCCTATGCCTCAATCATAGGTTCTATAAAGTATGCCATGCTGTGTACCAGACCTATTGTATACCCTGCCCTGAGTTTGGCAAGGGAGTACAATAGTGATCTAGGAGTAGATCACTGGACATTGGTCAAAATTATCCTTAGTGGAATAAGGATATGTTTCTCGATTATGGACATGAAAAAAAAGGTTCATCGTAAAGGGTTACGTCGATGCAAGTTTTGACACTGATCCAGATGACTCTAAGTCTTAATCTGGATACATATTGAAAGTGGGAGCAATTATCCAGAGTAGCTCCGTGCAGAGCATTGTTGACATAGAAATTTGCAAAACACATACGGATCTGAGTGTGGCAGACCCGTTGACTAAACTTCTCTCACAAGCAAAACATGATCACACCTTAGTACTCTTTGGGTGTTAATCACATAGCGATGTGAACTAGATTATTGACTCTAGTAAACCCTTTGGGTGTTGGTCACATATCGATGTGAACTATGGGTGTTAACCACATAAAGATGTGAACTATTGATGTTAGATCGCATGGCGATGTGAACTAGATTATTGACTCTAGTGCAAGTGGGAGACTGAAGGAAATATGCCCTAGAGGCAATAATAAAGTTATTATTTATTTCCTTATTTCATGATAAATGTTTATTATTCATGCTAGAATTGTATTAACCGGAAACATAATACATGTGTGAATACATAGACAAACAAAGTGTCACTAGTATGCCTCTACTTGACTAGCTCGTTAATCGAAGATGGTTATGTTTCCTAACCATAGACATGTGTTGTCATTTGATTAATGGGATCACATCATTAGGAGAATGATGTGATTGACATGACCCAGTCCATTAGCTTAGCACCCGATCGTTTAGTATGTTGCTATTGCTTTCTTCATGACTTATACATGTTCCTATGACTATGAGATTATGCAACTCCCGTTTGCCGGAGGAACACTTTGTGTGCTACCAAACGTCACAACGTAACTGGGTGATTATAAAGGAGCTCTACAGGTGTCTCCAAAGGTACATGTTGGGTTGGCGTATTTCGAGATTAGGATTTGTCACTCCGATTGTCGGAGAGGTATCTCTGGGCCCTCTCGGTAATGCACATCACATAAGCCTTGCAAGCATTGCAACTAATGAGTTAGTTGCGAGATGATGTATTACGAAACGAGCAAAGAGACTTGCTGGTAACGAGATTGAACTAGGTATTGAGATACCGACGATCGAATCTTGGGCAAGTAACATACCGATGACAAAGGGAACACCATATGTTGTTATGCGGTCTGACCGATAAAGATCTTCGTAGAATATGTAGGAGCCAATATGAGCATCCAGGTTCCGCTATTGGTTATTGACCGGAGACGTGTCTCGGTCATGTGTACATTGTTCTCGAACCCGTAGGGTCCGCACGCTTAAGGTTTCGATGACAGTTATATTATGAGTTTATGAGTTTTGATGTACCGAAGGAGTTCGGAGTCCCGGATGAGATCGGGGACATGACGAGGAGTCTCTAAATGGTCGAGGCATAAAGATCGATATATTGGACGACTATATTCGGACATCAGAAAGGTTCCGAGTGGTTCGGGTATTTTTCGGAGTACCGGGGAGTTACGGGAATACGGGAGAAGAAGTATATGGGCCTTATTGGGCTTTAGGGGAGAGGGAGAGGCAGGCCGCGCGCCCCCCCAAGGCCTATTCCGAATTGGACTAGGGGGAGGGGCTGCGCCCCCTCCTTCCTTCTCTTCCCTCTTCCCCTTCCTTGTCTCCTACTCCTACTACATGGAAGGACTCCTAGTTGGACTAGGAAAGGGGGAATCCTACTCCCGGTGGGAGTAGGACTCCCCTAGGGCGCGCCATAGAGAGGGCCGGCCCTCCCCTCCTCCACTCCTTTATATACGGGGGCAGGGGGCACCCCATAGATACACAAGTTGATCCACGTGATCATATTCTTAGCCGTGTCCGGTGCCCCCTTCCACCATAATCCTCGATAATATTGTAGCGGTGCTTAGGCGAAGCCCTGCGACAGTAGTACATCAAGATCGTCACCACGCCGTCGTGCTGACGGAACTCTTCCCCGACACTTTGCTGGATCGGAGTTCGGGGATCATCATCGAGCTGAACGTGTGCTAGAACACGGAGGTGCCGTAGTTTCGGTGCTTGATTGGTCGGGCCATGAAGACGTACGACTACATCAACCGCGTTGTGCTAACGCTTCCGCTGTCGGTCTACAAGGGTACGTAGATCACACTCTCCCCTCTCGTTGCTATGCATCACCATGATCTTGCGTGTGCGTAGGATTTTTTTTGAAATTACTACGTTCCCCAACAATCATACCCTCTGAAGCTCAACCTGAAGAGGAACTTATCATATCCGCACCTGATCAACCTGAAGACAATGCTCAGCCTGAAGAAAATCCTTCTAACAATGACAATGATCAGCAAGAGCAAAATCTTCGCCCTATACATCCTCGTGTTGCCAATGAAGTGCAAATTGAGAGAATAATTGATAGCATCAATGCACCCGGTCCGCTCACTCGTTCAAGGGAAACTCAGCTAGCAAATTTCTGTGGGCACTTCGCATTCGTCTCAATAACAGAACCCAAGAAAGTTGAAGAAGCCTTCATGGAACCTGAATGGATTCAAGCTATGCAAGAAGAGCTTCAACAGTTTGAGCTGAATAAAGTATGGGAACTGGTTAAGCATCCTGACCCTCGGAAGCACAATATAATAGGCACCAAATGGATATACCGCAACAAGCAAGATGAGCATGGTCAAGTTGTCAGAAACAAAGCTCGTCTCGTTGCTCAAGGATATACTCAAGTGGAAGGGATTGACTTCGATGAAACATTTGCTCCCGTGGCTCGACTTGAAGCCATACGCATACTGCTGGCCTATGCAAATCATCATAACATACTTCTATATCAAATGGATGTGAAGAGCGCTTTTCTCAATGGCAAGATTGAAGAAGAAGTGTATGTTGCACAACCGCCTTGCTTCGAAGATCCAAAACATCCTGCCATGGTATACAAGCTCAACAAGGCACTGTATGGCCTCAAACAAGCCCCTCGGGCTTGGTATGACACACTCAAATACTTCCTGAAGAGCAAAGGCTTCATACCTGGTTCCCTCGACCCCACTCTCTTCACGAAGACATATGATGGTGAACTGTGTGTGTGCCAAATATATGTGGATGACATCATCTTCGGCTGCACCAATCAGAAGTACAGTGAAGAGTTTGGATATATGATGCAAGAGCAATATCAGATGTCCATGATGGGTGAGCTGAAGTTCTTCCTCGGTCTTCAAATACGACAGCAACGCAACGGCATCTTCATATCTCAAGAGAAGTATCTCAAAGATTGCCTGAAGAAGTTCGGTATGCAAGACTGCAAAGGCTTCACGACGCCAATGCCAGCCAAACATCATCTGGGTTCCGACGACAATGGTAAAGAGTTCGATCAAAAGGTATACCGCTCCATGATTGGTTCTTTACTTTATCTATGTGCATCTAGGCCAGATATTATGCTTAGTGTTTGCATGTGTGCTCGATTCCAAGCGGCACCAAAGGAGTCGCATCACTTAGCTGTGAAGCGAATTCTTCGATATTTGGCTCACACCCCAACTCTAGGATTATGGTATCCAAAGGGCTCAGAGTTTGATCTGGTTGGATTCTCAGATGCTGATTATGCTGGTGACAAGGTTGATCGCAAGTCTACATCAGGCACATGTCATTTTCTGGGACGATCACTTGTTTGTTGGTCTTCAAAGAAGCAGAACTGTGTATCACTCTCCACTGCTGAATCTGAATACATTGCTGCTGGATCTTGCTGCGCTCAGCTTCTGTGGATGAAGCAAACACTCAAGGACTATGGCATTCATCTGAAGCAAGTGCCACTCTACTGCGACAACGAAAGCGCCATCAAGATTGCCAACAACCCAGTTCAGCACTCGAAGACAAAGCACATTGAAATTCGTCATCACTTTCTCAGAGATCATGTTGTGAAGGAAGATATTGATATCATACACGTCAACACTGAAGAGCAATTGGCAGATATCTTCACCAAGCCCTTGGATGAGAAGAGATTTTGCAAGTTACGGTGTGAGCTAAATATCTTGGAATCCTCAAATGTCCTGTGATCAGGCACACATCCTAACCCTTATGCATATTGATGACTTAGATGTGCAACACACGAAGTAAAGTATATCTTCAATTAATGAAGACATACATTCTAAGTGTGAATATATTAATGTGGAATTTGACTTCGGAGCGCCACGATAATTGTGCGCCGTGTCTGGGTCTAATAGTTCCTATTCGGTGGGTAACGCCACCACCAAATGTTCTGTTCAAAGTGTTTCACTCATGGCGTTACATTTGCTATGTCTTCACATTTGGTTTGGCTTTAATCTCAACATGTCTTCATGATTATCTTCACTATGTTGAATATATATATATATATATACTAGTGTTCTGTCCTCTACAGCATTCACTTATAGCTATGCCTTCTTGTTGAATCTTTTGAACTAAGTGAATGTGATCGGACCCTAACCTCTCCATGCTTTCTATCTCAAACTCTATCTCTCCAAATCATATGCATTCTATTGAAACTGTCGAATGTCTTCTCTGCGTCCTTGTCAGCAGAAGATACAGAGACAAACATTAAGTCCGTTTTCAATGCTCATTCCTTCACCTGAAACCCGGAGAAGTGGGAACGACCACCCGACAATCCAGGCATGCGTGGGACGTGGAACAACCTCTGACATGCCGCATGATGGCCACGTGTTCCTCATATGTGAATCGCCAGGGGCACCTGTGTAATAACACTGAGCCGCCCCTGTCCCTATAAATACACGCCTCACCGCAGTCATTATCTCTTCTTCCACTCTCGCATGAACCCTAGCGCCACTGCTAGCCCTCGACGACGCCGACGACGAAGCGCTTCGCTGCCGCAACCTCTCCGACGCCGTCTTCACGCCGACCGCGGACATCGTCCTCTCCACCGTCGCCGTAGGTGTCCTCCGTCTCCATGTTAGGGCACAGACGATCGAACTGCTCGGCCTCCTCTTCCACTCCGTCTAGCAGTTCTTCGTGTGGTAAATAAAACTTCCTTTTTACGGCCCCTTTGATCCTATAGCTTCGTCACTTTCTACCACAAGCAGTTTCTATTCACACAAGTTGGATCTCTTTCATACTGCATCTCATAATATGCCTAGTATATTCACTTATGCTTCACAAAGTAGTTAGATTCCTCACTTGTACTGATCCATGGATTCGTACAAATCTGGAACCAACTCCTTATCTATGAGTGAATGTCTTCGCACGATGAGGTCAATGTCTTCTAAACTGATTTATCTTCAAAATCTTCTGAGAATGCATATGACCTCTTCCCCTTCCCTCGCACCTTAATGCTGTCACAGGTACATGTCCGTGGGAGAATCCCTTGGTTCTCATAGTCTGCATTCATTTGCAGAATTCTTACAGTATCACATAAATTCTCCCGAAGCCAATTCCTGTTTGTCCAGCAAGCGAAAGCCTTTGAAGCCTTTGAACGTATTGAAGCCTTTCAGTTTAAAGTTCGTGGCTTCAGAGAAATCTGCAAGGAAGGGAGGCAGACATCATCGTGGGGGAACATTAAGAGATTTGCCTGATGACCTCTCAGAGCTTTACAAGACAGATCCTGAAGAGGATTACAATCAGCGCAAGACACGAATCCAATGGATTCGAAGATATTGGGTGGAACAATGGTTCAAGTACAGATTTATGACAAAGGAATATGCTAAAAAGAATGCCATCAAGCGACCATGGGGAGACATCCTCTACAAAAATCTTCAACCCAGGACCAGAGATGAAGCCATTGAACAAGGCTTCTATCCCTGCATGGTCCGTGGACCACAGCCTGCAGATGCTGACCCATCGTCACTGCTATGGTGTCGTGACGACAATCTGTTTAAGCGCAACTTCCAGTTTGCCCAGAACTCAGTGAAGCAGAACAAGAAGTCTTTGGGATTAGACTTCAACCCTGGTCCCTCTGTTCCTCGTGCCGATGGAACTCGTGAAGCTGAACCCAATCTTCTTGGGCCCTTCTACAACTTGGAAGGTCTCATCACTCACATCGTGGTTCAAGGGACTGCCGTGAATGAGCCTGCAGATGACGCTGAATCAGATGAAGCGCCTGCCGCGCCGAAGCCAAAGAAACTGAAGCAGCCAAAAGCTTCAAAGCCTGCCTCTGCACCAAAAATCTCACGGGCGAAGCCACTGGCCACTGCACCTCCTGAAGACAGTATGCAGTCTGAAGATTTGTCACGCATCTCCAAGCCCCAGAAGGTCAAGATGCCTCTGCCACACACCGGCCAAGAACTGACAGCTGCTGCTATTCTGCGCAACGATGCCATCGATCTGTCCAGTGATGAAGATCTTGCAGATGACGCTCTTGAGCAACTGATCAAGAGCAAAGAAGAAGCAGAAATCTTCAATGATCTGCCTCTCTTTGATGTGGCTATCATCCACAATTTCATTGATGAGTGGTTTGACACGCCCAATCTCAGCTTCGAAGATCTGCAACTTCCCATTGGCCTCAGTGTCGCCTTCCATGGCGCCATTGCTTCAGAATTAGCTATCGCCCAACGCATTGTTGAACTGAAGCAAAAGATTGACTATGAAAAAGCTCAGTTCAAGAAGCATATGGCCAAGCTCAGCGTGCAAGAGGTGAAAAATTTCAAGATTATGCTGCACGAGCTCAAAGAAGCCTTTCTCAAGAAACGTGCAGAAGCTCAGGGTTCTCGTGAGCGCATGAAGAGCCTGGCTGACAAATGTGTGCAAGCCTACAATGAGGCTGAGAAGCGCAAGGCCCTTGGGCGTCCTGGCATCGCCCCAGGATGGCTGCAAAGAAGAAGAAGAAGCCCGCTATGGCCGAACCCGACGTACCAAGGCAGGAAGCAGATCCCATTGTCTTCCTAACTAGCATGACTGGCTCGAAGCCAAAGGCCTGGTCAACCGCTTCAGAGCTGAAGAAGACGAGGACTGCTGAGGCAGAAGCCAGAAAGAGGAAACATCCTGAAGCCTCTGCTACTGCTCCCTTCAAGAAGAAGCGGAAGACCAAGAAGGAACGGGCTGCTCCCACAGAGCCCTTGATTGTTGAACCCATCTCCATGGTTCGCCCTGACGCGGAACCTCAAGAACGTCAACTGACTGTCCATGAGCCTACTTTCACAGAGGCTCATGAAGCTGAAGACATTGGTCACCATGACCATGTTGAAGATGATGCAGTTCTTCCTTAGCTCGAGCACCAACTGTTGGGGAACGTAGTAATTTCAAAAATTTTCCTACGCACACGCAAGATCACGGTGATGCATAGCAACGAGAGGGGAGAGTGTGATCTACGTACCCTTGTAGATCGACAACGGAAGCGTTTGGTTGATGTAGTCGTACGTCTCCACGGCCCGACCGATCAAGCACCGAAACTACGGCACCTCCGAGTTCTAGCACACGTTCAGCTCGATGACGATCCCCGGACTCCGATCCAGCAAAGTGTCGGGGAAGAGTTCCGTCAGCACGACGGCGTGGTGACGATCTTGATGTACTATTGTCGCAGGGCTTCACCTAAGCACCGCTATAATATTATCGAGGACTATGGTGGCAGGGGGCGCCGCACACGGCTAAGAATATGATCACGTGGATCAACTTGTGTGTCTATGGGGTGCCCCCTGCCCCCGTATATAAAGGAGTGGAGGAGGGGAGGGCCGGCCCTCTCTATGGCGCGCCCTAGGGGAGTCCTACTCCCATCAGGAGTAGGATTCCCCCTTTCCTAGTCCAACTAGGAATCCTTCCATGTAGTAGGAGTAGGAGACAAGGAAGGGGAAGGGAGAAGGGAAGGAAGGAGGGGGCATAGCCCCTCCCCTAGTCCAATTCGGACTAGGCCTTGGGGGGCGCGCGGCCTGCCCTAGGCAGCCCCTCTCTCTTTCCCGTATGGCCCAATAAGGCCCAATACTTCTCCCCTCGTATTCCCGTAACTCACCGGTACTTCGAAAAATACCCGAATCACTCGGAACCTTTCCGATGTCCGAATATAGTCGTCCAATATATCGATCTTTACGTCTCGACCATTTAGAGACTCCTCGTCATGTCCCCGATCTCATCCGGGACTCCGAACTCCTTCGGTACATCAAAACTCATAAACTCATAATATAACTGTCATCTAAACCTTAAGCGTGCGGACCCTACGGTTCAAGAACAATGTAGACATGACCGAGACACGTCTCCGGTCAATAACCAATAGTGGGACCTGGATGCCCATATTGGCTCCTACATATTCTACGAAGATCTTTATCGGTCAGACCGCATAACAACATATGTTGTTCCCTTTGTCATTGGTATGTTACTTGCCTGAGATTCGATCGTCGGTATCTCAATACCTAGTTCAATCTCGTTACCGGCAAGTCTCTTTACTCGTTCCGTAATACATCATCTCGCAACTAACTCATTAGTTGCAATGCTTGCAAGGCTTATGTGATGTGCATTACCGAGAGGGCCCAGAGATACCTCTCCGACATTCGGAGTGACAAATCCTAATCTCGAAATACGCCAACCCAACAAGTACCTTCGGAGACACCTGTAGAGCACCTTTATAATCACCCAGTTACGTTGTGACGTTTGGTAGCACACAAAGTGTTCCTCCGGTAAACGGGAGTTGCATAATCTCATAGTCATAGGAACATGTATAAGTCATGAAGAAAGCAATAGCAACATACTAAACGATCGGGTGCTAAGCTAATGAATGAGTCATGTCAATCACATCATTCTCCTAATGATGTGATCCCGTTAATCAAATGACAACTCATGTCTATGGCTAGGAAACTTAACCATCTTTGATCAACGAGGTAGTCAAGTAGAGGCATACTACTGACACTCTGTTTGTCTATGTATTCACACATGTATTATGTTTCCGGTTAATACAATTCTAGCATGAATAATAAACATTTATCATGAAATAAGGAAATAAATAATAACTTTATTATTGCCTCTAGGGCATATTTCCTTCAGTCTCCCACTTGCACTAGAGTCAATAATCTAGTTCACATCGTCATGTGATTTAACAGCAATAGTTCACATCACCATGTGATTAACACCCATAGTTCACATCGATATGTGATCAACACCCAAAGGGTTTACTAGAGTCAGTAATCTAGCTCACATCATTATGTGATTAACACCCAAAGAGTACTAAGGTGTGATCATGTTTTGCTTGTGAGATAATTTTAGTCAACGGGTCTGTCATATTCAGATCCGTAAGTATTTTGCAAATTTCTATGTCCACAATGCTCTGCACAGAGCTACTCTAGCTAATTGCTCCCACTTTCAATATGTATCCAGATTGAGACTTAGAGTCATCTAGATTAGTGTCAAAACTTGCATCGACGTAACCCTTTACGATGAACCTTTTGTCACCTCCATAATCGAGAAACATATCCGTATTCCTCTAAGGATAATTTTGACCGCTGTCCTGTGATCTACTCCTAGATCACTATTGTACTCCCTCGCTTAACACAGTGTAGGGTATATAATAGATCTGGTACACAGCATGGCATACTTTATAGAATCTATGGCTGAGGCATAGGGAATGACTTTCATTCTCTTTCTATCTTCTGCCGTGGTCGGGCTTTGAGTCTTACTCAATTTCACACCTTGTAACACAGGCAAGAACTCTTTCTTTGACTGTTCCATTTTGAACTACTTCAAAATCTTGTCAAGGTATGTACTTATTGAAAAAACTTATCAAGCGTTTTGATCTATCTCTATAGATCTTGATGCTCAATATGTAAGTAGCTTCACCTGAGGTCCTTCTTCGAAAAACTCCTTTCAAAAACTCCTTTATGCTTTCCAGAATAATTCTACATTATTTCCGATCAACAATATGTCATTCACATATACTTATCAGAAATGCTGTAGTGCTCCCGCTCACTTTCTTGTAAATACAGGCTTCACCGCAAGTCTGTATAAAACTATATGCTTTGATCAACTTATCAAAGCGTATACTCCAACTCCGAGATGCTTGCACCAGTCCATTGATGGATCGCTGGAGCTTGCATATTTTGTTAACACCTTTAGGATTGACAAAACCTTCTGGTTGCATCATATACAACTCTTCTTTAATAAATCCATTAAGGAATGTAGTTTTGTTTATCCATTTGCCAGATTTCATAAGATGCGGCAATTGCTAACATGATTCGGACAGACTTAAGCATAGATACGAGTGAGAAACTCTCATCGTAGTCAACACCTTAAACTTGTCGAAAACCTTTTTGCGACAATTCTAGCGTTGTAGATAGTAACACTACTATCAGCGTCCGTCTTCCTCTTGAAGATCCATTTAATCTCAATGGCTCGCCGATCATTGGGCAAGTCAATCAAAGTCCATACTTTGTTCTCATACATGGATCTCATCTCAGATTTCATGGCCTCAAGCCATTTCGCGGAATCTGGGCTCATCATCGCTTCCTCATAGTTCGTAGGCTCGTCATGGTCAAGTAACATGACCTCCAGAACTGGATTACCGTACCACTCTAGTGCGGATCTCACTCTGGTTTACCTACGAGGTTTGGTAGTAACTTGATCTGAAGTTACATGATCATCATCATTAGCTTCCTCACTAATCGGTCTAGTAGTCACAGGAACATATTTCTGTGATGAACTACTTTCCAATAAGGGAGTAGGTACAGTTACCTCATCAAGTTCTACTTTCCTCCCACTCACTTCTTTCGAGAGAAATTCCTTCTCTAGAAAGGATCCATTCAAAGCAACGAATATCTTGCCTTCGGATCTGTGGTAGAAGGTGTACCCAACATTTTCTTTTGGGTATCCTATGAAGACGCACTTCTCCGATTTGGGTTTGAGCTTATCAGGTTGAAAATTTTCACATAAGCATTGCAACCTCAAACTTTAAGAAACGACAGCTTAGGTTTCTTGCTAAACCATAGTTCATACGGTGTCGTTTCAACGGATTTAGATGGTGCCCTATTTAACGTGAATGCAGCTGTCTCTAATGCATAACCCCAAAACGATAGTGGTAGATCGGTAAGAGACATCATAGATCGCACCATATCTAATAAAGTGCGGTTATGACGTTCGGACACACCATTACATTGTGGTGTTCCAGGTGGCGTGAGTAGTGAAACTATTTCACATTGTTTTTAACTGAAGGCCAAACTCGTAACTCAAATACTCTTCTCTACGATCAGATTGTAGAAACTTTATTTTCTTGTTACGATGATTTTTCACTTCACTCTGAAAATGTTTCAGACTTATGTTTCATCAAGTAGATATACTCATATCTGCTCAAATCATCTGTGAAGATCAGAAAATAATGATACCTGTCGCGAGCCTCAATATTCATCGGACCACATACATCAGTATGTATGATTTCCAACAAATCTGTTGCTCGCTCCATTGTTCCGAAGAACAGAGTCTTAGTCATCTTGCCCATGAGGCATGGTTTGCAAGCATCAACTGATTCATAATCAAGTGATTCCAAAATCCCATCAGCATGGAGTTTCTTCATGCGCTTTACACCGATATGACCTAAACGGCAGTGCCACAAATAAGTTGCACTATCATTATTAACTTTGCATCTTTTGGTTTCAATATTATGATTATGTGTATCACTACGATCGAGATCCAATGAACTATTTTCATTGGGTGTGTAACCATATAAGGTTTTATTCATGTAAACAGAACAACAATTTATTCTCTTACTTAAATGAATAACCGTATTACAATAAACATGATCAAATCATATTCATGCTCAACGCAAACACCAAATAACACTTATTTAGGTTCAACACTAATCCCGAAATTATAGGGAGTGTGCGATGATGATCATATCAATCTTGGAACCACTTCCAACACACATCGTCACTTCACCCTTAACTAGTCACTGTTTATTCTGCAACTCCCGTTTCGAGTTACTACTCTTAGCAACTGAACTAGTATCAAATACTGAGGGGTTGCTATAAACACTAGTAAGTACACATCAATTACATGTATATCAAATATACCTATGTTCACTTTGCCATCCTTCTTATCCGCCAATTACTTGGGGTAGTTCCGCTTCCAGTGACCAGTCCCTTTGCAGTATAAGCACTCAGTTTCAGGCTTAGGTCCAGACTTGGGTTTTTCACTTGAGTAGCAACTTGCTTGCCGTTCTTCTTGAAGTTCCCCTTTCTTCACTTTGTCCCTTTACTTGAAACTAGTGGTTTTGTTTACCATCAACACTTGATGCTTTTCTTGATTTCTACCTTCGTTGATTTCAGCATCACGAAGAGCTTGGAATCGTTTCCGTTATCCCTTGCATATTATAGTTCATCACGAAGTTCTACTAACTTGGTGGTGGTGACTAGAGAATTCTGTCAATCACTATCTTATCTGGAAGATTAACTCCCACTTGATTCAAGCGATTGTAGTACCCAGACAATCTGAGCACATGCTCACTGCTTGAGCGATTCTCCTCCATCTTTTAGCTATAGAACTTGTTGGAGACTTCATATCTCTCAACTCGGGTATTTGCTTGAAATATTAACTTCAACTCTTGGAACATCTCATATGGTCCATGACGTTCAAAACGTCTTTGAAGTCCCGATTCTAAGCCGTTAAGCTTGGTGCACTAAACTATCAAGTAGTCATCATATTGAGCTAGCCAAATGTTCATAACGCCTGCATCTGCTCCTGCAATAGGTCTGTCACCTAGCGGTGCATCAAGGACATAATTCTTCTGTGCAGCAATGAGGATAAACCTCAGATCACGGATCCAATCCGCATCATTGCTACTAACATCTTTCAACACAATTTTCTCTAGGAACATATCAAAATAAACACAGGGAAGCAACAACGCGAGCTATTGATCTACAACATGATTTGCAAAATACTACCAGGACTAAGTTCATGATAAATTTAAGTTCAATTTAATCATATTACTTAAGAACTCCCACTTAGATAGACATCCGTCTAATCCTCTAAGTGATCACGTGATCCAAATCAACTAAACCATGTCCGATCATCACGTGAGATGGAGTAGTTTCATTGGTGAACATCACTATGTTGATCATATCTACTATATGATTCACACTCGACCTTTCGGTCTCCGTGTTCCGAGGCCATATCTGTATATGCTTGGCTCGTTAAGTATAACCTGAGTATTCCGCGTGTGCAACTATTTTGCACCCGTTGTATTTGAACGTAGAGCCTATCACACCCGATCATCACGTGGTGTCTCAGCACGAAGAACTTTCGCAACGGTGCATACTCAGGGAGAACACTTCTTGATAATTAGCGAGAGATCATCTTAAAATGCTACCGTCAATCAAAGCAAGATAAGATGCATAAAAGATAAACATCACATGCAATCAAAATATGTGACATGATATGGCCATGATCATCTTGCGCCTTTGATCTCCATCTTCAAAGCATCATCATGATTTCCATCGCAACCGGCATGACACCATGATCTCCATCATCTTGATCTATATCAATATTGTTGGGGAACGTAGTAATTTCAAAAATTTTCCTACGCACACGCAAGATCACGGTGATGCATAGCAACGAGAGGGGAGAGTGTGATCTACGTACCCTTGTAGATCGACAACGGAAGCGTTTGGTTGATGTAGTCGTACGTCTCCACGGCCCGACCGATCAAGCACCGAAACTACGGCACCTCCGAGTTCTAGCACACGTTCAGCTCGATGACAATCCCCGGACTCCGATCCAGCAAAGTGTCGGGGAAGAGTTCCGTCAGCACGACGGCGTGGTGACGATCTTGATGTACTACTATCGCAAGGCTTCGCCTAAGCACCGCTACAATATTATCGAGGACTATGGTGGCAGGGGGCGCTACACACAGCTAAGAATATGATCACGTGGATCAACTTGTGTGTCTCTGGGGTGCCCCTGCCTCCGTATATAAAGTTTCAAGAGGGGAAGGCTGCCGGCCACCATAGGGCGCGCCAGGAGGAGTCCTACTCCCTCCGGGAGTAGGACTTCTCCCCAATCCTAGTTGGAATAGGATTCGTGAGGTGGAAAAGAGAGAGAGAGAAGGAGGGGGGCGCCGGCCCCCTCTCTCCTTGTCCTATTCGGACTAGGGGGGAGGGGCGCGCGGCCCTAGCCCTGGCTGTCTCTTCTCTTCTTCCACTAAGGCCCACTAAGGCCCAGTTAGCTCCCGGGGGGTTCCGGTAACCTCCCAGTACTCCGGTAAAATCCCGATTTCACCCGGAACACTTCCGATATCCAAACATAGGCTTCCAATATATCAATCTTTATGTCTCGACCATTTCGAGACTCCTCGTCATGTTCGTGATCACATCCGGGACTCCGAACAACCTTCGGTACATCAAAACGTATAAACTCATAATATAACTGTCATCGAAACCTTAAGCGTGCGGACCCTACGGGTTTGAGAACAATGTAGACATGACCAAGACATGTCTCCGGTCAATAACCAATAGCGGGACCTGGATGCCCATATTGGCTCCTACATATTCTACGAAGATCTTGATTGGTCAGACTGCATAACAACATACGTTGTTCCCTTTGTCATCGGTATGTTACTTGCCCGAGATTCGATCGTCGGTATCCAATACCTAGTTCAATCTCATTACCGGCAAGTCTCTTTACTCATTCCGTAATACATCATCTCGTAACTAACTCATTAGTTGCATTGCTTGCAAGGCTTAAGTGATGTGCATTACCGAGAGGGCCCAGAGATACCTCTCCGACGATCGGAGTGACAAATCCTAATCTCGAAATACGTCAACCCAACATGTACCTTTGGAGACACCTGTAGAGCACCTTTATAATCACCCAGTTACGTTGTGACGTTTGGTAGCACACAAAGTGTTCCTCCGGCACATGGGAGTTACATAATCTCATAGTCATAGGAACATGTATAAGTCATGAAGAAAGCAATAGCAACATACTAAACGATCGGGTGCTAAGCTAATGGAATGGGTCATGTGAATCAGATCATTCAACTAATGATGTGATCCCGTTAATCAAATAACAACTCTTTGTCAATGGTTAGGAAACATAACCATCTTTGATTAACGAGCTAGTCAAGTAGAGGCATACTAGTGACACTCTGTTTGTCTATGTATTCACACATGTATTATGTTTCCGGTTAATACAATTCTAGCATGAATAATAAACTTTTATCATGATATAAGGAAATAAATAATAACTTTATTATTGCCTCTAGGGCATATTTCCTTTAGTCTCCCACTTGCACTAGAGTCAATAATCTAGATTACACAGTAATGATTCTAACACCCATGGAGCTTTGGTGCTGATCATGTTTTGCCCGTGGAAGAGGCTTAGTCAACGGGTCTGCTACATTCAGCTCCGTATGTATCTTGCAAATCTCTGTGTCTCCCACCTGGACCAGATCCCGGATGGAATTGAAGCGTCTCTTGATGTGTTTGGTTCTCTTGTGAAATCTGGATTCCTTTGCCAAGGCAATTGCACCAGTATTGTCACAAAAGATTTTCATTGGACCCGATGCACTAGGTATGACACCTAGATCGGATATGAACTCCTTCATCCAGACTTCTTCGTTTGCTGCTTCCGAAGCAGCTATGTACTCCACTTCACATGTAGATCCCGCCACGACGCTTTGTTTAGAACTGCACCAACTGACAGCTTCACCGTTTAATGTAAACACGTATCCGGTTTGCGATTTAGAATCGTCCGGATCAGTGTCAAAGCTTGCATCAACGTAACCGTTTACAATGAGCTCATTGTCACTTCCATATACGAGAAACATATCCTTAGTCCTTTTCTGGTACTTCAGGATGTTCTTGACCGCTGTCCAGTGATCCACTCCTGGATTACTTTGATACCTCCCTGCTAAACTTATAGCAAGGCACACATCAGGTCTGGTACACAGCATTGCATACATGATAGAGCCTATGGCTGAAGCATAGGGAACATCTTTCATTTTCTCTCTATCTTCTGCAGTGGTCGGGCATTGAGTCTGACTCAACTTCACACCTTGTAACACAGGCAAGAACCCTTTCTTTGCTTGATCCATTTTGAACTTCTTCAAAATCTTGTCAAGGTATGTGCCTTGTGAAAGTCCAATTAAGCGTCTTGATCTATCTCTATAGATCTTTATGCCTAATATGTAAGCAGCTTCACCGAGGTCTTTCATTGAAAAACTCTTATTCAAGTATCCCTTTATGCTATCCAGAAATTCTATATCATTTCCAATCAGTAATATGTCATCCACATATAATATCAGAAATGCTACAGAGCTCCCACTCACTTTCTTGTAAATACAGGCTTCTCCGAAAGTCTGTATAAAACCAAATGCTTTGATCACACTATCAAAGCGTTTATTCCAACTCTGAGAGCCTTGCACCAGTCCATAAATGGATCGCTGGAGCTTGCACACTTTGTTAGCTCCCTTTGGATCGACAAAACCTTCCGGTTGCATCATATACAACTCTTCTTCCAGAAATCCATTCAGGAATGCAGTTTTGACATCCATCTGCCAAATTTCATAATCATAAAATGCGGCAATTGCTAACATGATTCGGACAGACTTAAGCATCGCTACGGGTGAGAAGGTCTCATCGTAGTCAATCCCTTGAACTTGCCGAAAACCTTTTGCGACAAGTCGAGCTTTGTAGACAGTAATATTACCGTCAGCGTCAGTCTTCTTCTTGAAGATCCATTTATTCTCAATTGCTTGCCGATCATCGGGCAACTCAACCAAAGTCCATACTTTGTTCTCATACATGGATCCCATCTCAGATTTCATGGCTTCAAGCCATTTTGCGGAATCTGGGCTCACCATCGCTTCTTCATAGTTCGTAGGTTCATCATGATCTAGCAGCATGATTTCCAGAACAGGACTACCGTACCACTCTGGCGCGGTTCTCAGTCTGGTTGATCTACAAGGTTCAGTAGTATCTTGTCCTGAAGTTTCATGATCATTATCATTAGCTTCCTCACTAATTGGTGTAGGTGTCGCAGAAACAGTTTTCTATGATGTACTACTTTCCAATAAGGGAGCAGGTACAGTTACCTCATCAAGTTCTACTTTCTTCCCACTCACATCTTTTGAGAGAAAACTCCTTCTCCAGAAAGTTTCCGAATTTAGCAACAAAAGTCTTGCCTTCGGATCTGTGATAGAAGGTGTATCCAATAGTTTCCTTTGGATATCCTATGAAGACACATTTCTCCGATTTGGGTTCGAGCTTATCAGGTTGAAGCTTTTTCACATAAGCATCGCAGCCCCAAACTTTCAGAAACGACAACTTTGGTTTCTTGCCATACCATAGTTCATAAGGCGTCGTCTCAACGGATTTCGATGGTGCCCTATTCAACGTGAATGCGGCCGTCTCTAAAGCATAACCCCAAAACGATAGCGGTAAATCAGTAAGAGACATCATAGATCGCACCATATCTAGTAAAGTACGATTACGACATTCGGACACACCATTACGCTGTGGTGTTCCGGGTGGCGTGAGTTGCGAAACTATTCCGCATTGTTTCAAATGTACACCAAACTCATAACTCAAATATTCTCCTCCACGATTAGATCGTAGAAACTTTATTTTCTTGTTACGATGATTTTCAACTTCACTCTGAAATTCTTTGAACTTTTCAAATGTTTCAGACTTATGTTTCATTAAGTAGATATACCCATATCTGCTTAAGTCATCTGTGAAGGTGAGAAAATAACGATATCCGCCACGAGCCTCAATATTCATCGGACCACATACATCTGTATGTATGATTTCCAACAAATCTATTGCTCTCTCCATAGTACTGGAGAACGGTGTTTTAGTCATCTTGCCCATGAGGCACGGTTCACAAGTACCAAGTGATTCATAATCAAGTGGTTCCAAAAGTCCATCAGTATGGAGTTTCTTCATGCGCTTTACACTGATATGACCTAAACGGCAGTGCCACAAATAAGTTGCACCATCATTATCAACTCTGCATCTTTTGGCTTCAACATTATGAATATGTGTATCACTACTATCGAGATTCAATAAGAATAGACCACTCTTCAAGGGTGCATGACCATAAAAGATATTACTCATATAATAGAACAACTATTATTCTCTGATTTAAATGAATAACCGTCTCGCATTAAACAAGATCCAGATATAATGTTCATGCTCAACGTTGGCACCAAATAACAATTATTTAGGTCTAATACTAATCCCGAAGGTAGATGTAGAGGTAGCGTGCCGACCGCGATTACATCGACTTTGGAACCGTTTCCCACGCGCATCGTCACCTCGTCCTTAGCCAATCTTCGCTTAATCCGTAGTCCTTGTTTCGAGTTGCAAATATTAGCAACAGAACCAGTATCAAATACCCAGGTGCTTCTACGAGCATTAGTAAGGTACACATCAATAACATGTATATCACATATACCTTTGTTCACCTTGCCATCCTTCTTATCCGCCAAATACCTGGGGCAGTTCCGGTTCCAGTGACCAGTCTGCTTCCAGTAGAAGCACTCAGTTTCAGGCTTAGGTCCAGACTTGGGTTTCTTCTCTTGAGCAGCAACTTGCTTGCTGTTCTTCTTGAAGTTCCCCTTCTTCTTCCCTTTGCCCTTTTTCTTGAAACTAGTGGTCTTGTTGACCATCAACACTTGATGCTCCTTTTTTATTTCTACCTCCGCAGCTTTCAGCATTGCGAAGAGCTTGGGAATAGTCTTATTCATCCCTTGCATATTATAGTTCATCACGAAGCTCTTGTAGCTTGGTGGCAGTGATTGGAGGATTCTGTCAATGACGCAATCATCTGGAAGATTAACTCCCATCTGAATCAAGTGATTATTATACCCAGACATTTTGAGTATATGCTCACTGACAGAACTGTTCTCCTCCATCTTGCAGCTATAGAACTTATTGGAGACTTCATATCTCTCAATCCGGGCATTTGCTTGAAATATTAACTTCAACTCCTGGAACATCTCATATGCTCCATGACGTTCAAAACGTCGTTGAAGTCCCGATTCTAAGCCGTAAAGCATGGCACACTGAACTATCGAGTAGTCATCAGCTTTGCTCTGCCAGACATTCATAACATCCGGTGTTGCTCCAGCAGCAGGCCTGGCACCCAGCGGTGCTTCCAGGACGTAATTCTTCTGTGCAGCAATGAGGATAATCCTCAAGTTACGGACCCAGTCCGTGTAATTGCTAACCATCATCTTTCAACTTTGCTTTCTCAAGGAACGCATTAAAATTCAACGGAACAACAGCACGGCCATCTATCTACAATCAAACATACATAAGCAAGATACTATCAGGTACTAAGTTCATGATAAATTTAAGTTCAATTAATCAAATTACTTAAAGAACTCCCACTTAGATAGACATCCCTCTAATCCTCTAAGTGATCACGTGATCCAAATCAACTAAACCATGTCCGATCATCACGTGAGATGGAGTAGTTTCATTGGTGAACATCACTATGTTGATCATATCTACTATATGATTCACGCTCGACCTTTCGGTCTCCGTGTTCCGAGGCCATATCTGTATATGCTTGGCTCGTCAAGTATAACCTGAGTATTCCGCGTGTGCAACTGTTTTGCACCCGTTGTATTTGAACGTAGAGCCTATCACACCCGATCATCACGTGGTGTCTCAGCACGAAGAACTTTCGCAACGGTGCATACTCAGGGAGAACACTTCTTGATAATTTAGTGAGAGATCATCTTATAATGCTACCGTCAATCAAAGCAAGATAAGATGCATAAAAGGATAAACATCACATGCAATCAATATAAGTGATATGATATGGCCATCATCATCTTGTGCTTGTGATCTCCATCTCCGAAGCACCGTCATGATCACCATCGTCACCGGCGCGACACCTTGATCTCCATCGTAGCATCGTTGTCGTCTCGCCAATCTTATGCTTCCACGACTATCGCTACCGCTTAGTGATAAAGTAAAGCATTACAGCGCGATTGCATTGCATACAATAAAGCGACAACCATATGGCTCCTGCCAGTTGCCGATAACTCGGTTAAAAACATGACCATCTCATACAATAAAATTCAGCATCATGTCTTGACCATATCACATCACAACATGCCCTGCAAAAACAAGTTAGACGTCCTCTACTTTGTTGTTGCAAGTTTTACGTGGCTGCTACGGGCTTAAGCAAGAACCAATCTTACCTACGCATCAAAACCACAACGATAGTTTGTCAAGTTGGTGCTGTTTTAACCTTCGCAAGGACCGGGCGTAGCCACACTCAGTTCAACTAAAGTTGGAGAAACTGTCACCCGCAAGCCACCTATGTGCAAAGCACGTCGGGAGAACCGGTCTCGCGTAAGCGTACGCGTAATGTCGGTCCGGGCCGCTTTGTCCAACAATACCGTCGAACCAAAGTATGACATGCTGGTAAGCAGTATGACTTATATCGCCCACAACTCACTTGTGTTCTACTCGTGCATATAACATCAACACATAAAACCTAGGCTCGGATGCCACTGTTGGGGAACGTAGTAATTTCAAAAAAATTTCCTACGCACACGAAAGATCATGGTGATGTATAGCAACGAGAGGGGAGAGTGTGATCTACGTACCCTTGTAGATCGACAACGGAAGCGTTTGGTTGATGTAGTCGTACGTCTCCACGGCCTGACCGATCAAGCACCGAAACTACGGCACCTCCGAGTTTTAGCACACGTTCAGCTCGATGATGATCCCCGGACTCCGATCCAGCAAAGTGTCGGGGAAGAGTTCCGTCAGCACGACGGCGTGGTGACGATCTTGATGTATTACTATCGTAGGGCTTCGCCTAAGCACCGCTACAATATTATCGAGGACTATGGCGGCAGGGGGCGCTGCACACGGCTAAGAATATGATCACGTGGATCAACTTGTGTGTCTCTTGGGTGCCCCTGCCTCCGTATATAAAGGTTCAAGAGGGGAAGGCTGGCCGGCCACCATAGGGCGCGCCAGGAGGAGTCCTACTCCCTTCGGGAGTAGGACTTCTCCCCCAATCCTAGTTGGAATAGGATTCGTGAGGTGGAAAAGAGAGAGAGAGAAGGAGGGGGTCGCCGGCCCCCTCTCTCCTTGTCCTATTCGGACTAGGGGGGAGGGGCGCGCGGCCCTAGCCCTGGCCGCCTCTTCTCTTCTTCCACTAAGGCCCATTAAGGACCATTTAGCTCCCGGGGGGTTCCGGTAACCTCCCGGTACTCCGGTAAAATCCCGATTTCACCCGGAACACTTCCGATATCCAAACATAGGCTTCCAATATATCAATATTTATGTCTCGACCATTTCGAGACTCCTCGTCATGTCCGTGATCACATCTGGGACTCCGAACAACCTTCGGTACATCAAAACGTATAAACTCATAATATAACTGTCATCGAAACCTTAAGCGTGCGGACCCTACGGGTTTGAGAACAATGTAGACATGACCGAGACATGTCTCCGGTCAATAACCAATAGCGGGACCTGGATTCCCATATTGGCTCCTACATATTCTACGAAGATCTTTATCGGTCAGACCGCATAACAACATACGTTGTTCCCTTTGTCATCGGTATGTTACTTCCCCGAGATTCGATCATCGGTATCCAATACCTAGTTCAATCTCGTTACCGGCAAGTCTCTTTACTCGTTCTGTAATACATCATCTCGTAACTAACTCATTAGTTGCATTGCTTGCAAGGCTTAAGTGATGTGCATTACCGAGAGGGCCCAGAGATACCTCTCCGACGATCGGAGTGACAAATCCTAATCTCGAAATACATCAACCCAACATGTACCTTTGGAGACACCTGTAGAGCACCTTTATAATCACCCAGTTACGTTGTGACATTTGGTAGCACACAAAGTGTTCCTCCGGCACACGGGAGTTACATAATCTCATAGTCATAGGAACATGTATAAGTCATGAAGAAAGCAATAGCAACATACTAAATGACCGGGTGCTAAGCTAATGGAATGGGTCATGTCAATCAGATCATTCAACTAATGATGTGATCCCGTTAATCAAATAACAACTCTTTGTCAATGGTTAGGAAACATAACCATCTTTGATTAACGAGCTAGTCAAGTAGAGGCATACTAGTGACACTCTGTTTGTCTATGTATTCACACATGTATTATGTTTCTGGTTAATACAATTCTAGCATGAATAATAAACTTTTATCATGATATAAGGAAATAAATAATAACTTTATTATTGCCTCTAGGGCATATTTCCTTCAAATATGTCGTCACATGGTCGTCTCGCCAACTATTGCTCTTGCAACTATTGCTATCGCATAGCGATAAAGTAAAGCAATTATTTGGCGCTTGCATCTTATGCAATAAAGAGACAACCATAAGGCTTTTGCCAGTTGCCGATAACTTCAACAAAACATGATCATCTCATACAACAACTTATATCTCATCACGTTTTGACCATGTCACATCACAACATGCCCTGCAAAAACAAGTTAGACGTCCTCTAC
Organism: Triticum urartu; assembly: GCF_003073215.2. Classification (NCBI taxonomy): domain Eukaryota; kingdom Viridiplantae; phylum Streptophyta; class Magnoliopsida; order Poales; family Poaceae; genus Triticum; species Triticum urartu. The sequence goes on along the minus strand of NC_053026.1, from coordinate 613,984,030 downwards.
TTTGTTGTTGCAAGTTTTACGTGGCTGCTACGGGCTTAGCAAGAACCAATCTTACCTACGCATCAAAACCACAACGATAGTTTTCAAGTTGGTGCTGTTTTAACCTTCTCAAGGACCGGGCGTAGCCACACTCGGTTCAACTAAAGTTGGAGAAACTGTCACCCGCAAGCCACCTATGTGCAAAGCACGTCGGGAGAACTGGTCTCGCATAAGCGTACGCGTAATGTCGGTCCGGGCCGCTTCATCCAACAATACCGCCGAACCAAAGTATGACATGCTGGTAAGCAGTATGACATATATCGCCCATAACTCACTTGTGTTCTACTCATGCATATAACATCAACACATAAAACCTAGGCTCTGATACCACTGTTGGGGAACGTAGTAATTTCAAAAATTTTCCTACGCACACGCAAGATCATGGTGATGCATAGCAACGAGAGGGGAGAGTGTGATCTACGTACCCTTGTAGATCGACAATGGAAGCGTTTGGTTGATGTAGTCGTACGTCTCCACGGCCCGACCGATCAAGCACCGAAACTACGGCACCTCCGAGTTCTAGCACACGTTCAGCTCGATGATGATCCCCGGACTCCGATCCAGCAAAGTGTCGGGGAAGAGTTCCGTCAGCACGACGGCGTGGTGACGATCTTGATGTACTACTGTCATAGGGCTTCGCCTAAGCACCGCTACAATATTATCGAGGACTATGGTGGCAGGGGGCGCCGCACACGGCTAAGAATATGATCACATGGATCAACTTGTGTGTCTATGGGGTGCCCCCTGCCCCCGTATATAAAGGAGTGGAGGAGGGGAGGGCCGACCCTCTCTATGGCGCGCCCTAGGGGAGTCCTACTCCCACCGGGAGTAGGATTCCCCCTTTCCTAGTCCAACTAGGAGTCCTTCCATGTAGTAGGAGTAGGAGACAAGGAAGGGGAAGGGAGAAGGGAAGGAAGGAGGGGGCACAGCCCCTCCCCCTAGTCCAATTCGTACTAGGCCTTGGGGGGCGCGCGGCCTGCCCTAGGCAGCCCCTCTCTCTTTCCCGTATGGCCCAATAAGGCCCAATACTTCTCCTCCCGTATTCCCGTAACTCTCCGGTACTCCGAAAAATACCCGAATCACTCGGAACCTTTCCGATGTCCGAATATAGTCGTCCAATATATCGACCTTTATGCCTCGACCATTTAGAGACTCCTCGTCATGTCCCCGATCTCATCCGGGACTCCGAACTCCTTCGGTACATCAAAACTCATAAACTCATAATATAACTGTCATCGAAACCTTAAGCGTGGGGACCCTACGGTTCGAGAACAATGTAGACATGACCGAGACACGTCTCCGGTCAATAACCAATAGCGGGACCTGGATGCCCATATTGGCTACTACATATTCTACGAAGATCTTTATCGGTTAGACCGCATAACAACATACGTTGTTCCCTTTGTCATCGGTATGTTACTTGCCCGAGATTCGATCGTCGGTATCTCAATACCTAGTTCAATCTCGTTACCGGCAAGTCTCTTTACTCGTTCCGTAATACATCATCTCGCAACTAACTCATTAGTTGCAATGCTTGCAAGGCTTATGTGATGTGCACTACCGAGAGGGCCCAGAGATACCTCTCCGACATTCGGAGTGACAAATCCTAATCTCGAAATACGCCAACCCAACAAGTACCTTCGGAGACACCTGTAGAGCACCTTTATAATCACCCAGTTACGTTGTGACGTTTGGTAGCACACAAAGTGTTCCTCCGGTAAACGGGAGTTGCATAATCTCATAGTCATAGGAACATGTATAAGTCTTGAAGAAAGAAATAGCAACATACTAAACGATCGGGTGCTAAGCTAACGAATGGGTCATGTCAATCACATCATTCTCCTAATGATGTGATCCCGTTAATCAAATGACAACTCATGTCTATGGCTAGGAAACTTAACCATCTTTGATCAACGAGCTAGTCAAGTAGAGGCATATTAGTGACACTCTGTTTGTCTATGTATTCACACATGTATTATGTTTCCGGTTAATACAATTCTAGCATGAATAATAAACATTTATCATGAAATAAGGAAATAAATAGTAACTTTATTATTGCCTCTAGGGCATATTTCCTTCACCAACAGGTATCATCACCTGTGCTAATGCACAACGAGCTCATCAGCATTGGTCGTCCTCTGACGCCAATTGCTCAGGATGCATCATGGGCTGATCACCCACAAGCACAAGAGGAAGAAGACTTTGATGCCCAACCAACTCCAACTCCACAGGCGTCGCCAGCGTTACGCAGGCTTCGCAAAGGACCAAGGCCTCCAGTCTCCGAGTCTGAAGCTAAAGCTGCTGAAGACATTCCGGCTGCATCAGCCGATGAAGAAGAAACACCGAGCGCTGCTACACCCCCGTCTCACCAAGAAGCTCTTCTCGAGGAGAACGTGGCTGTGACCGACCCTCCAGCTCATCAAGTGGAGTTTGAGAATTTTGAGGCTGCCACCGACGCCACTGACGCTGTCATGGCTGAAGCCAATGTGGAGCCTTCACCTACCCAAGCACCAGAAGTCAGTGAAGCCAATGATGCTACTGCTTCTGTTCCTGCGCCTGCTGCTGGTCCTCAGTTTGACTACCATGTTGAGCATAGGCCTCAGGTACAGAAGCCAATCCCCAGATTGCCCAGGTTTCCAGGTCCTGCATCAGCACCTGGATCCTTCAATGTCAATGGCTTCAAAGCAGACAACACTTTCTTCAATAGCTCCAGGAACCCCTACTCAAGGGAAAGAATATCATCTGATCGGTTCTGGAGCTATCCGCAGCGAAGCTATTACTTCTGCATTCTATACAATCAAGGTCGCATCTTCCCACATAAGCGTCTTGACATCGAAGCAATAGCTGGTCTGCCCTGTCTGGAAGAAGCTCTGGATTGCTTCAAAGAGGTTGGATTGCTGCCGTTTGTCACCGACCAAGAGCACTGGAATGAAGAGTTGCTGCTCCAATTCTATGCCACGCTTCACATCCGTGGGTACAACAGAGATCCGAAGACTTGGGTCCTGGAGTGGATGACAGGAAATGTTCATCACAAAGCCAAAGCCTTTGATATCATTGAGCTTACTGGTCTGCCCACTCCTGGCGATCTCTACGAACATGGTTGTTAGCTTCATAGTGAAGCTGTGGAGAGCATCTTTCAGAAGCCTGAACCTAACATGAGTCAGATGCTCAGTATGATGAAGCCATTTCCCCAAGATGCTGCATATCCCAAGGAGTTCTTCGTTGAAGACCTTGAGTATCTGCCAAGGACTATTTATCACATCATAAGGCGAACTCTCTGGCCCATCAAAGGACATTCTCCACATGCCAAGCTGGAAGGTGCAATGAAGACTTTGGTCTTCTATATTCTTCATGGCAAATGCTTCAATGCACAGGACTTCTTCATCCACCAACTTGCTGCATCAGGCTTTGATCTTTTTGGCTTGAAGTTTTACGCTCCATGGATAATGCGGCTGATTAAACTCCACTCCGCTATCTCATATCAGCCATCTGCTCGCAATTATCGGATCTTTCTGCCTGATGTGGATATGTCTGTTGAAGCCATTTATCCTAAGCCTGCCAAGGAACCTCTAAGTCTTCAAAATGCGGAGCATCAAAGTTTTTCTCAGAACATTGAAGGAGTTGAAGCAGTCACTCGTGTGTATCCTTTGGCTGGAACTACACGTGCACCACATCCCGCCCTTACTGAAGCCACCGATAGCACCATTGCCCAACGACCTAAGAAGCGCACTCGTGTTCTCAATGACCGAGAGCTTCTGGTGGCTCTTCATCAGAAACAAGATAGGCATCAGGACTGGCTGAAGCGCCAAATGCAAAGCCTTTTGGTGGATGTCAACCGTATTCGAAATCTTGCCACCAAGAATGCCTTTGTTGCACATGAAACCTCTCGACGCACATGGAAAGGGCTGACGCTTATGTGCTCTGAAGATGATCTTCAAGAGGATGGCTTCTCTGAACGCTTCAAGTTTGACTCCACACCTCCTCGAAGGGCAGTGCTGCGACGAACTCCATCTCTTGAAGACTCTGAGTTCTCTTCCTCTGCTGCAACTGTGAATGCCAGAGTGATCGAGGATGAAGACGATGCTACTTCACCGCCACCTCCTTCAGCACGCTTCGACACTGCTCCAAGTTCTTCTGCACCGCCGAACACCACCGACGACCCTGCTGCTTCACCTACTCTTCATGGGAATGAGTAGATGCTCTATGTCTTCAAACCTTTTTGGTCCTTACTGACAAAAGGGGGAGAAGCGCATGAGTTTGATAGTCTTCAAGCGGGTCCACATGGGCGGGTGCTTTATATTTTGCCTTGTGTTTACAACTCTCGTTTTGATACATTTGGTTCTTGAGTTGTAACACCTAAACTCGATGGTCGTCTGCTACTTATTTGCTACTTCGTGATGCAACGATAAATTCCGCATGTGCGACGATAAATTCCACACTTAGATCATTTTGCAGACGTCCATTTTCCATTATGCATGTCATTATCTTCACACACCTTCTCATGCATAATGAATTGTCATCATAAGTTGAAGAGGATCTCCACGAGTACAACCTGCCATGTGCATTTGCATTCCAAAAGCAAATTACTTATATGCACATCTTCAGGGGAGCCCTTGCAACTAATGAAGACAATTCATTTACAATTTCACATATTATATTCCCCGTTGAAAACTTCAACTAGTTTGTCATCAATCACCAAAAAGGGGGAGATTGTAAGTGCATCTAGTGCCACCCCTAGTTGGTTTTGGAGTATTGACGACAAACCTAGTTGAGAGACTAATGTGTTTGTGAGAATTGCAGGATAACACAGGTAGAAGTCCCTCATTGATTCGGTTTTCCTATCAGAGATGACCCCTAAAAATGTATGAAGACATTGATGTCAAAGGTGGTATATGAAGATATTCACATTGAAGACTATGACAAGAGAAGACATCGCATGAAGCCTATGGAGCTCGAAGACTTAGATCTTTCGTAGTTCTTTTTCTTCTTTGTTGAGTCATAGGAACCACCGCACTGTTAAGTGGGGTCCAAGAGAACCAGTCAGAATGACTGAAGTGATGCTTAACCAAAACCTATGTCTTCGAGTGAAGACTATGAGAGCGAATCTTGTACAGAGTCGGACAAGTCAGCTTTGCTTGTAGCCCAAGTAAAGTTGCCGTGTGTGTTTGAAATCTAACCGTTGAAACACGTGTCAGTTCCTTAGTGACCCAGGGTCATTTCGGACAAATCAGGTCGGGTTGCCTAGTGGCTATAAATAGCCCACCCCCTACAACCATAAACGGTTGGCTGCTCAGAGTTAGAGTACGGCTTTTGTCGTTTGAGAGCAACCCACCTCGAAGCCTTTGAGAGAGAATTCCTTGCGAGGATAAAGCCCTAACCACCCAGAGCCAAAGAGTGTTAGGCATCACTTAAATCTTTTTGTCTGTGTGATCTGAAGACTTATTACACTTGAGGACTGTGAATCCTCCAGCCGGTTAGGCGTCGCGTTCCGAGCATCCAAGAGACATTGTGGATCGCCGGTGAATGAAGTCTGTGAAGGTTTGGGAGTCTACCTTGAAGACTTACCAGAGTGATTGGGCGAGGTCTGTGTGACCTTAGCTCAAGGGGAATACGGTGAGGACTGGGTGTCCTGAGCTGCGTGTTCAGGACTGGGTGTCTGGGACTGTGTGTCCTCAGGTTTAAATACCTAGCCACCCTAACCAGACGTACAGTTGTCACAGCAACTGGAACTGGTCCAACAAATCATTGTCTTTAACGAGTCACTGGTTTCATCCTTCCCTTCCCTTTACTTACTGTTGGTCCTTGTGAAGTCATTGTATGATTGCACTATTTTTTGTCTTCACTGAGTGACTGCGTGTTCTGTTTGTCTTCATAATATCTTCCTACCTGATCCTTACTACCTAGCTGCTATTAGTCATTGTGCTTTCACTTCATTGAATACTTGACTATGGTTTGCCTAGTGTAGTCTACCTTCCGCTGCATGGTAATAGGTTTATTTCTATCGTTTTTCTTCGAAACTTCCACGTTTTGAAGACTTTCATAAAAATTGCCTATTCACCCCCGTCTAGTCGATATAACACACTTTCAGTGAAACCAACCACGGGTGACAACAATAATCGGACAAGTCATGTAACGAGAAAACTGTTTGTCCTTTATCTCGATCAACATACTACATACGCGACATGATTTTATTTGATTTTGGTATGACCACTAGTGTGTTTTATAAAAATGGTCATACAGACGCCTTTACGAGGAAGAGTGTCCTAGGATGATTTAATAATTAAAAACCTATGTTAATGGGCTAAATCTCATGTCGGGTTAGAGAAACCTTGGACCAATTTGATGAATATAACAGTGGATACATGATACTTAATACACGTCAATTGATGTGTTTGATGAATATGAACCAAGTGATGGTAATATTTAGAGGCAATAAAAAAGCTTGTGAAGTGAGGAACTCCTAAATTTTCCATGCAGTGTGACGACAATAAAACTAATTACTAGGAGACATGTCTAAATTTGGAGGAATTAGTGTAAGATGATGTGCATGCATGTGGAGGCTAACACAAACTAAGTGGCAGGCAATGATTCTGTAGCTATATATATAAATTTTCATACATCCATGGACTATGCGATGTGTGACCTATATTGGCATTAACTTGTAGGCTACGAATAATATCTCTAACATTCATTATATTTTATAGCAAAATGTAATATGAGAAATGTCAAAATTGTCTCAAACATCAACCACCACACTTTACGCAATTACTAAAATTTAGAGCAATGTGTCTCAAACATCAACCACACCCACAACTTACTCAGCAGTTTTCAAAACCAACTAAACTGAAAAATGTGCAATTAGTACCTGCAGGAACGGTCCAAACAAATTTGGGGACTAGAGCGAATTGATAGTTTATATCAAACTTTTGTATTTGTTTAATTCAATCTTACTACAATATTAAGAAGTATAATTTTAATGTTAGTTGGTATAGTTAATCACATAATTTAGTCGGTGCAGTTAACCCGTGCTCTTTGTTGTGACTAGTAATGTATATGACCCGTCACTTATAAATTAAGTGGTGTGATATAATTTATCTTTAAATTATTTTTGTGACAATTAAAAAATAGCGTAGTGCGCACCTACATATTTGTATGAATGTGCCTATGCTTATGTATAGTTTATTTTCATTAAATATCATGTGATAGGTTCCTAAATAATAATATCTAACTAATATTTTTATAGTGATTTCTAGTGTGTTAGGTGTGCATATTTCTAGAATTCACAAACTGTACCATTTGCAAATTTGCTAATGTTAGATACTGTAACGAATTCAAACGCATGGTACTAAAAATAGTCACTGACGAACATAACATATCGCCGATTCAGCTATGTTTACCTACAATTTATTTATTTGATATGCTTAGAAATTTGGTTCCGTCTGGTGTGTACAAAGAGCCGATGCCAATATCTAAAATAAAAGCGTTTGTACAGATTAAACTTAGAATCTATCGTAGCTCATTCTCACCTATCAGATTCACTATAGCCTATCAGACTGGTTGTTAGTTTGATGTGATGTTGATTTGCTCATGTAAAATTACAATTTTATTTTACATGTTTATAATAGTATTTTTGAACATAATAGATAATATGACATAATAGATAATACTATAGTGGTTTGTACCATATTTAATATTTGGGGCCCTTCTCCTCTTGGGGCCCAGGGCGGTCGCCCTCTTTGCCCGGCCAATGGGCCGGCCCTGAGTACCTGTATATGCTTGCCGTGACCAAAGGTTGCTTAGTAGAAATAATCTACATGTGGTTGTTGGTTTTATTTGCTGAAACTATTCCCAGCCCTTTGTCATTTGAGAAAAAATATGCATACAACAGGTGTTCTCAGAAGAAAATAATTTAAAAGAGTGAAACTAATCGAAGCAGTGACTTCATTAACTCTCTGACAGTACCATGATTATTCCAGTGCCGTTTGTGAAACCACTGCTACAACACCGCATGTGAAAGGCATCTGGTGCAGGGAAAGAGTAATCTCATGCTAGAGGAACTTCATAGGGCCTAGGTGCATCAAGTTGCCTGAAAGTGGACCGAGTTTTACTTTTTTGCAGGAACGAAAATGGAAGAAGCACCTTTCTGATGGCTACTCCTACAATAGTAATAGAAGTACCAACGAATCATTCCTACAACATCCACATTAATGTGCAAAGAAATTATATGATCCAACAATGGGCTAGGCAAAGAACATAGTTTCTTCTATTTAAAAGAAGAACAGAGAACCTGCCATATCATGGCGTTGCCGCTTGGATTTGGGGACCCGACGGCGAGCTAGCAGGCGGCTGGCCATCGTAGTCAAGGTGGTGGCCAGCGACTTTGGCAGTAGAGAACGGGGACTTCATAGGGCATAGGTGGGTTAGGGATTCTGACGCCCACACGCGACCAATCACTCACCTAGGGCGCACCTGGTTCGCCTCGTTCGTTGGTTGACTAGTCCATGCCTGACTAGTTGACCAGTCAACCACTGATTTTTTAAAAGCAAAAAATATCCAAAAATCCAAATAAATGAAAAAAAGTTCACAAAAACTGAATGATTTTTTACAATTTTGGGAAAAAAGTTCACAGATTTTGGGAAAGAAGTTCAACGATTTGAAAAAAGGTTCATGGATTTTGAAAAGAATCACAATTATGAAAAGATGTTTATCGATTTTGAAAAAAGTTCAAAAGTTCGTCGATTTAGAAAGAACTGCACCTATTTAGAAATATAAAAAAGAAGAAGAAAGAAAGAGGAAAATGAAAAAAACCCGTAGAATCCAAGTGGAAAATGCATACAAAAATTATAAACATGAAGAATATGGGCCGCCCCGCTACTAGACCTACTGTACATGGGTGTGCGCCCTGTATGAAATTGCCTTTAAGCGGCGTTTAAGGCGCCAATAGGCGCCGGGGCCTGCAAGGCCCATATAATTTTGACGCAGTGGGTGGGAGCCCACGAGGGTGATTTTGTGGGCTTGGATGTGGGCATTGAGGGCAGCCCACGTCCACCTCCGGCCTGGCTTAAGTACATCGGAGAAATCAGTTCAAACTTGATCTCATGGCGTCAGTTGGTTTGTACTAGTTCATGGCTTCAGAGGACGGCACTTTGCACGCCCTAACTTTATAAACAGCAGAAGGCCCTAGGGAGATGACATGAATGAATGTCGGAAGCTTGTAGGAGATGACATGCCAGAATGAGGAAGTAAGAAAGAATAATTGGTGGAGGGACCAAGGATCAAGGTACTCCCTCCGTCCGGAAATACTTGTCATCAAAATGGATAAAAGAGGATGTATGTAGACGTATTTTAGTTCTATATACATCTTTTTTTATTCATTTTGATGACAAGTATTTTCGGACGACGGGAGTACCAAGCAAAAAAAAAATAATAAGACAACTAATTCGGGGCGGAGGGAGTACATGCCTACCGAAACTTATCTGTAATACTTTTTCCCATTTTGTATGGAACTGTAATTTCACAGAGTAAAACACCACCTATTGCACCTTACACCATCACTAGCATTGAGAACAGCATATATTTGTCTTCATCGGTCAATATATATCAGCCACATCCACGATATCAAAGTATCAAATAGCTAGTTTTCTCGTCACACCACACTCTGTGATGAGTGCTGTAGAAAAGTCACTGGTAAATATATAGATGGAACAACCGTTAGACGTATGCAGAGATTGATACATGGGTGTGGTCTGATTCGTTGGAAGTGTATGCATTGAGAAAGAACTAACGAGTACGAGGGTGCAGAAGTGTAGTTTCTTGCCAAAACAATCGATTCACACGAGACGTGTGACAGCTCGTGTGCGACAGAAACACTCAAATTAACACTCACCTCCTGCTTCTACTATGGGAACGAAACCCATTTGAAATATTTACATGAAAATGGTACAACTAAACCATGTGTAATTGCAGGACATCACCTGCCACCACCGCTCATTGGATGAGGAATTTTGCCTCATATGACATGGCTCTTCCCCGCCCTATGTGGGTTCAGTTGAACATTCTTAACATCCTTGCTCCACACGCCCTATGTCTGGTCATGTTCTCTAACCCGGCGTCCTACCCCTTCCCCGTGGCATACACTGCTGCTGGTCCGACCACCTACCCCACTCCTTCACCTTTTGCCGCTGCTCCACCTCTTGCTACTGGGGCCAACAAGCTAGGATCAGCAGGACCTTTTCAACATGGCCTACGACAACACCGCCATGCAATATCCCAACAACGCCATTGATTGGGTGATGGATTGTGGCACCTCCTCACATGTCACAGGCAGCAAGGTAACCTCTCCATTTGTCACTCTTTTCATCTGGCATTACTGTTAGAAATGTCCTTCGGTTACCTATAGTTGCATATGGTTCCAGCACACTTTTACCATACCCTTTTCTCTAGATGATGTTTTAGTTTCCACACCTCTCAAAAAAAAAATCTCATTGGCGTCCGCATATTTATTACTGACAATTGGTGTTATGTCGAATTGAACCTTTTCAACTTTGATGTGGAGGATCTCGTCAGCAGGACGGTTCTCTTGCGCTCCAGTAGCCTTGGGTCTCTCTACACCTTCCATGGTGATTCTGTCCACACCTCGTCGTGGTTCTTTCCATTTATTACTGACAGTTGGTGTTATGTCAAATTGAACCTTTTCAGCTTTGATGTGGAGGATTTGGACGGTTCTCATGCGCTCCAGTAGCCTTGGGTCGCTCTGCACCTTTCACTGGTCCCAGCAATTCACAACACCGGTCGAAGTTTTTTCGGTCGCAGAATCACTTGTTGCAGGTCCTAGCACAAGTTGTGGCACTATATGTCATTGATCGTAGTCGCCGTCATCACCCCGTTAGGGCATGGACTATGGAGGTGTCACCTTTCTAGTGCCTCACGCTCCATCAAAGAAAAAACGATTCAGACACCATCAATAGCATCTACCACCACCAATCCCAGCTCCCGACAACCACCACCGTCTGTCCTAGCATCAGACGTCTTTTGTCGCAGACAAAAGTCCATATTTCGATCCTGAACTAACCAGGTGGTTTAATTTATGACCTTGAACATTTCAAACCGGTTGGAATGCACCCTCAACTTTCCATAAGGTTCAAATCTAAACCCTGGTCTTGGTTTTCCCTCAGTCAACCGATTTTGACTACAGTTAACGCTGACGGTGAATGCCAACTCAGCAGCAAAATCCACCTCAACATAGGGATTAAAAATCAGGGTCATTTTCTTTCTTTCACTCGACCCCCTGCTTCTCCCGCAGCTGGAGTCGCCTCCGCTGCCTCACTTGACTCCGGCCACCGACGGAGACCGGCAACCGGAGTCGCTGCATCTCGGCCGCAGCCATGGGCGGCTCGTCCAAGCCCGCTTCCTCTCAGAGGGGGGAGGTAGGTGAAGGAAATATGCCGTAGAGGCAATAATAAAGTTATTACTTATTTTCTTATATCATGATAAATGTTTATTATTCATGCTAGAATTGTATTAATCGGAAACATGATACATGTGTGAATACATAGACAAACAGAGTGTCACTAGTATGCCTCTACTTGACTAGCTCGTTGATCAAAGATGGTTATGTTTCCTAGCCATAGCCATGAGTTGTCATTTGATTAACGGGATCACATCATTAGGAGAATGATGTGATTGACTTGACCCATTCCGTTAGCTTAGCACTTGATCGTCTAGTATGTTGCTATTGCTTTCTTCATGACTTATACATGTTCCTATGACTATGAGATTATGCAACTCCTGTTTACCGAAGGACCACTTTGTGTGCTACCAAATGTCACAACGTAACTGGGTGATTATAAAGGTACTCTACAGGTGTCTCCAAAGGTACTTGTTGAGTTGGCGTATTTCGAGATTAGGGTTTGTCACTCCGATTGTCAGGGAGGTGTCTCTGGGCCCACTCGGTAATGCACATCACTATAAGCCTTGCAAGCATTGTAACTAATGAGTTAGTTGCGGGATGATGTATTATGCAACGAGTAAAGAGACTTGCCGGTAACGAGATTGAACTAGGTATTGAGATACCTACGATCGAATCTCGGGCAAGTAACGTGCCGATGACAAAGGGAACAACGTATGCTGTTATGCGGTTTGACCGATAAAGATCGTAGAATATGTGGGAGCCAATATGAGCATCCATGTTCCGCTATTGGTTATTGACCGGAGACGTGTCTCAGTCATGTCTACATAGTTCTTGAACCCGTAGGGTTCGCACGCTTAAAGTTCGGTGACGATTTGTATTATGAGTTATGTGATTTGATGTACCGAAGGTAGTTCGGAGTCCCGAATGAGATCGGGTACATGACGAGGAGTCTCGAAATGGTCGAGACGTAAAGATCGATATATTGGATGACTATATTCGGACATCGGAAAGGTTCCGAGTGATTCGGGTATTTTTCGGAGTACCGGAGAGTTACGGAATTCGTACTGGGCCTTAATGGGCCATACGGGAAAGGAGAGAAAGGCCTCAAAAGGTGTCCGAATTGGACCAGGGAGGGAGGGGGGCGCCCCTTTCCTTCCTTCTCCTTTTCCCTTCCCTTTTTCCTATTCCATATGGGAGGAGGAATCCTACTAGGACTAGGGAGTCCTAGTAGGACTCCACACTTCTAGCGCGCCCTAGGGGCTGGCCGGCCTCCCCTCCTCCATCCTTTATATACGGGGGCACGGGGGCACCTCTAGATACACAAGTTGATCAGTTGATCTCTCCCAGCCGTGTGCGGTGCCCCTTCCACCATAATCCACCTCGGTCATATCATAGCGGTGCTTAGGCGAAGCCCTGCGTCGGTAGCATCATCATCACCGTCATCACGCCGTCGTGCTGACGGAACTCTCCCTCAAAGCTCTGCTGGATCGGAGTCGTGGGACGTCATCGAGCTGAACGTGTGCTGAACTCGGAGGTGCCGTGCGTTCGGTACTTGGATTGGTCGGATCGTGAAGACGTACGACTACATCAATCGCGTTGTTCTAACACTTCCGCTTTCGGTCTACGAGGGTACGTGGACACACTCTTCCCTCTCGTTGCTATGCATCACCATGATCCTGTGTGTGCGTAGGAATTTTTTTGAAAATACTACGTTCCCCAACAGTGGCATCCGAGCTAGGTTTTATGCGTAGATGTTATTTGCACGAGTAGAACACAAGTGAGTTGTGGGCGATACAAGTCATACTGCTTACAAGCATGCCATACTTTGGTTCGGCGGTATTGTTGGATGAAGCGGCCTGGACCGACATTACGCGTACGCTTACGCGAGACTGGTTCTACCGACGTGCTTTGCACACAGGTGGCTGGCGGGTGTCAGTTTCTCCAACTTTAGTTAAACTGAGTGTGGCTACGCCCGATCCTTGAGAAGGTTAAAACATCATTAACTTGACAAACTATCGTTGTGGTTTTGATGCATAGGTAAGAACGGTTCTTGCTCAGCCCGTAGCAGCCATGTAAAACTTGCAACAACAAAGTAGAGGACGTCTAACTTGTTTTTGCAGGGCATGTTGTGATGTGATATGGTCAATACATGATGAGATATAAGTTTTTGTATGAGATGATCATGTTTTGTTGAAGTTATCGGCAACTGGCAGAAGCCTTATGGTTGTCTCTTTATTGCATAAGATGCAAGCGCCAAATAATTGCTTTACTTTATCGCTATGCGATAGCAATAGTTGCAAGAACAATAGTTTGCGAGACGACCATGTGACGACACATTGATATAAATTAAGATGATGGAGATCATGGTGTCACGCCGGTGACGATGGAGATCATGACGATGCTTTGGAGATGGAGATCAAAGGCACAAGATGATGATGGTCATATCATGTCACATATTTTGATTACATGTGATGTTTATCTTTTATACATCTTATTTTGCTTAGTTTGACGGTAGCTTTATAAGATGATCTCTCACTAAATTTCAAGGTTTAAGTGTTCTCCCTGAGTAGGCAACGTTGCGAAAGTTCTTCGTGCTGAGACACCACGTGATGATCGGGTGTGATAGGCTCTACGTTCAAATACAACGGGTGCAAAACAATTGCACACACGGAATACTCAGGTTAAACTTGATGAGCCTAGCATATAACAGATATGTCCTCGGAACACTGAGACCGAAAGGTCGAGCGTGAATCATATAGTAGATATGATTAACATAGTGATGTTCACCATTGAAACTACTCCATCTCACGTGATGATCGGACATGGTTTAGTTGATTTGGATCACGTGATCACTTAGATTATTAGAGAGATGTCTATCTAAGTGGGAGTTCTTAAGTAATATGATTAATTGAACTTAAATTTATCATGAACTTAGTCCTGATAGTATTAGCTTATCTATCTTGTAGATCAATAGATCGTGTTTAGCTCCCCTGTTTTATTTTTGATATGTTCCTAGAGAAAACTAAGTTGAAAGATGTTAGTAGCAATAATGCGGATTGGATCCGTGATCTGAGGATTATCCTCATTGCTGCACAGAAGAATTATGTCCTTGATGCACCGCTAGGTGACAGACCTATTGCAGGAGCAGATGCAGACGTTATGAACATTTGGCTAGCTCAATATGATGACTACTTGATAGTTTAGTGCACCATGCTTAACGGCTTAGAATCGGGACTTCAAAGACGTTTTGAACGTCATGGACCATATGAGATGTTCAATGAGTTGAAGTTAATATTTCAAGCAAATACCTGAGTTGAGAGATATGAAGTCTCCAACAGGTTCTATAGCCAAAAGATGGAGGAGAATAGCTCAAGCAGTGAGCATGTGCTCAGATTGTCTGGGTACTACAATCACTTGAATCAAGTGGGAGTTAATCTTCCAGATAAGATAGTGATTGACAGAATTCTCTAGTCACCATCACCAAGTTAGTAGAACTTCGTGATGAACTATAGTATGCAAGGGATGCTGAAAACGATTCCTGAGCTTTTCATGATGATGAAATCAATGAAGGTAGAAATCAAGAAAGAGCATCAAGTGTTTATGATTAACAAGACCACTAGTTTCAAGAAAAGGGCAAAGGGAAAAGAAAGGGAACTTCATGTAGAATGGCAAGCAAGTTGTCACTTCCGTGAAGAAGCCTAAAGATAGACTAAAGCCTGAAACTGAGTGCTTCTACTGCAAAGGAAATGGTCACTGGAAGCGGAACTACCCCATGTATTTGGCGGATAAGAAGGATGGCAAAGTGAACAAGCTATATTTGATATACATGTTATTGATGTGTACTTTACTAGTGTTTATAGCAACCCCTCGGTATTTGATACTGGTTCAGTTGCTAAAAGAAGTAACTCGAAACGGGAGTTGCAAAATGAACAGAGACTAGTTAAGGGTAAGGTGACGATGTGTGTTGGAAGTAGTTCCAAGATTGATATGATCATCATCGCACACTCCCTATACTTTCAGGATTAGTGTTGAACCTAAATAAGTGTTATTTGGTGTTTGCGTTGAGCATGAATATGATTTGATCGTGTTTATTGCAATACAGTTATTCATTTAAGTTAGAGAATAATTGTTGTTCCGTTTACATGAATAAAACCTTCTATGGTCATACACCCAATGAAAATGGTTTGTTGGATCTCGATCGTGGTGATACACATATTCATAATATTGAAGCCAAAAGATGCAAAGTTAATAATGATAGTGCAACTTATTTGTGGCACTGCCGTTTAGGTCATATTGGTGTAAAGCGCATGGAGAAACTCTCCATGCTGATGGGATTTTGGAATCACTTGATGCTTGCGAACCATGCCTTATGGGCAAGATGACTAAGACTCCGTTCTCCGGAACAATGGAGCGAGAAACTGACTTATTGGAAATAATACATACTGATGTATGCGATCCGATGAGTGTTGAGGCTCACAGCGAGTATCGTTATTTTCTGAACTTCACTGATAATTTGAGCAGATATGGGTATATCTACTTGATGAAACATAAGTCTGAAACATTTGAAAAGTTCATATAATCTCAGAGTGAAGTGGAAAATCATCGTAACAAGAAAATAAAGTTTCTACGATCTGATCGTGGAGGAGAATATTTGAGTTACGAGTTTGGTCTTCATTTGAAACAATGCGGAATAGTTTCGCAACTCACGCCACCTGGAACACCACAGTGTAATGGTGTGTCCGAACATCGTAACCGTACTTTATTAGATATGATGCAAACTATGATGTCTTTTACCGATTTACCACTATCATTTTGGGGTTATGCATTAGAGACATCTGCATTCATGTTAAATAGGGCACCATCTAAATCCGTTGAGACGACACCATATGAACTGTGGTTTGGCAAGAAACCAAAGTTGTCTTTTCTTAAAGTTTGGGGTTGCGATGCTTATGTGAAAAAGTTTCATCCTGATAAGCTCAAACCCAAATTGGAGAAATGTGTCTTCATAGGATACCCAAAGGAGACAGTTGGGTACACCTTCTATCACAGATCCGAAGGCAAGACATTCATTGCTAAGAATGGATCCTTTCTAGAGAAGGAGTTTCTCTCGAAAGGAGTGAATGGGAGGAAAGTAGAACTTGATGAGGTAACTGTACCTGCTCCCTTATTGGAAAGTAGTTCATCACAGAAATCTGTTCATGTGACTCCTACACCAATTAGAGAGGAAGCTAATGATGATGATCATGTAACTTCAGACCAAGTTACTACCGAACCTCGTAGGTCAAGCAGAGTAAGATCCACACAAGAGTGGTACGGTAATCCTGTTCTGGAGGTCATGTTACTTGACCATGAAGAATCTATGAACTATGAGGAAGCGATGATGAGCTCAGATTCCACGAAATGGCTTAAGGCCATGAAATCTGAGATGGGATCCATGTATGATAACAAAGTGTGGACTTTGATTGACTTGCCCGATGATCGGCAAGCCATAGAGAATAAAATGGATCTTCAAGAGGAAGACGGACGCTGATAGTAGTGTTACTATCTACAAAGCTCAAAGTGTCGCAAAAGGTTTTCGACAAGTTCAAGGTGTTGACTACGATGAGTTTTGCTCACTCGTAGCAATGCTTAAGTCTGTCCGAATCATGTTAGCAATTGCTGCATTTTATGAAATCTCGCAAATGGATAAACAAAACTATATTCCTTAATGGATTTCTTAAAGAAGAGTTGTATATGATGCAACCAGAAGGTTTTGTCGATCCTAAAGATGCTAACAAAGTGTGCAAAGCTGCAGCGATCCATCTTTGGACTGGTGCAAGCATCTCGGAGTTGGAATATACGCTTTGATGAGTTGATTAAAGCATAGAGTTTTATACAGACTTGCAGTGAAGCCTGTATTTATAAGAAAGTGAGTGGGAGCACTACAACCTTTTTGATAAGTATATGTAAATGACATATTGTTGATCAGAAATGATGTAGAATTTTCTGGAAAGCATAAAGGAGTATTTGAAAGGAGTTCTTCAAAGAACACTACAAGAAATATGTCAACTAGTGACCTTCTCTTAGTGACCCCAGCTGAATTGGTTGTAAATTCACGGCCATTTCGCTTGGAAGGGCTCAAACCCTGAAATTGCTTACACCAAATGGTCACAAAGGAGACAAGAGGCGCCAATGACCCTATTTCTACCTGATTACGACCAATATAAATGGTCATGAGGTTGTGAACGTGGATGCATTGCTACTTATTGCTATGACTAGGCGCCACCTCATCAGTTTTGTCTATGTGTCATGTTCATGTGTCAATTTTTTCCCTAGGTTATGAAGCAACCTATACTTCTGTCATTCCCAAAATTCCCTAAAAAATTGGGCATTCTTTACGATCCAAATCATTGCCTCATGACAATATTCAACTCCATTTGCCTGGTAAATCTTCCTCGGCAAATTTCCAAAGTTTTTGTTCAACTCGAACTTTTGTGAAGGAAGTACTAGCTAGGCATATCCTAATGAGCTGACTTTTTCCACATCTTCTATATTCCCAAATCATAGCTCTCCACAAAATTTGAGCCACATCTAACAATACATGTGAGTGTGGCTTCAACATTCATATTTCTGTCCAGTGTGGTACGTTGCAAAGCAAGTGACACCTAGGATCCTCCATTTGAGCTGTAAATTTTCCAAGATAGTGTCCTTAGTAGATGATCATCCTCGGCCAAAACTCAGGCCAATTGGCCATGTGCAGTTCCCGTACCACTAATCAAACACTTGGGTGCTAATTCATGTTTGAGAATTGTTCGGTTTCCTCATGAGATTCTTCTGTTGTTATTTCCTTCCAAGCATCTACCTGGGGAGTGCCAAGCCTACTAGACATGCCTAGGCTTCCCAGAACGCATGGCAACGCCACAGTCACACGGTGACCATGCGACGGGCATGCGAGTCTACGCGCTTTGGAGTTGGGGCCCTGGGCCACCGTCCAAACATCAACGTATCACCACCAAACCATGTATTTATGCTCAAATAGATACTTATATACCTAGAAATTATTTTTGGAAAAAATAAAGAGGAAACTATAAGGCAGCTGCAGTTCAAATTTGACCCGCTTCCTACTGAATCGGCGGAAATTTGTCTTTTTCACCAGAGGTGGATAATTTTTTTTACACCCAACCATTTTGTCAATTGTGCATTAAACATGGCCTGGTATTTTATAAAATTGATTTGGTCCGTTTTTGCAACAATTATTTGGTAGTTCCTTCACAAAAAAACCTCATTTCGGGCACTCGATAAATGGAAAATGAATTTTCCGTGCAAAGAAAATGAAAACTCCCTTAGGCAACATTGTTTGGAATTCCAAGATGCACCCTTGTGCACAATACGAGATCATATGAACAAACTATGCCATGAATGTGGCCACAAGATTGATCATTTGGCTTGAAAGCCATGAATCTTCACGCATGATAGCTCATTTCTGAGAACGCTTTTTTAAAAATAATTGCCGTATTACAAGTTTATTATTTTTCCAGGAAACTTGGTCACATATGATGACACAATGCGAAGGTTTTCCAATTTTTTGATTTTTTTTGAATTTTTTATGCCCGTTTCAAAATGCGGTCAAAACAGCGGGCTTGACCGTTCCTAGCTAGTTGTTGAATCTTGGAAACCTTTTGATGTTTCTCTAATTAAATAGATATTTATGTACCTAGAAATGATTTTTGGAAAAAATAAAGAGCAAACTATGAGGCAGTTACAGTTCAAATTTGACCTGCTTCCTCCTGAATCGGCGAAAATTTGTCTTTTTCACTAGAGGTGGATCAAGGCTTTTGACACCCAACCATTGTGTCAATTGTGCATTAAACATGTCATAGTATTTTATAAAAATGATTTGGTTCATTTTTACAACATTTATTTGGTAGTTCCTTCACAAAAAAACCTCATTTCGGGCACTTGAAAAATGGAAAATAAATTTTTCGTGCAAAGAAAATGAAAACTCCCCTTGGCAACATTGTTTGCCATTCCAAGATGCACCCTTGTGCACAATATGAGATCATTTGAACAAACTATGCCATGAATGTGGCCATAAGATTGATCATTTGACTTGAAAGCCATGAATCTTCACACAGGATAGCTCATTTTTGAGAACACTTTTTTAAAATAATTACCGTATTAAAAGTTTATTATTTTTCCTGATAACTTGGTCACATATAATGACACAATGCGAAGGTTTTCCATTTTTTTATTTTTTTGAATTTTTTATGCCCGTTTCAAAATGCGGTCAAAACGGCGGGAATGACCGTTCCTAGCTAGTGGTTGAATCTTGGAATTTTTTTGGTGTTTCCCTGATTAAATAGATACTTTTGTACCTAGAAATTATTTTTTGAAAAAATAAAAGCAAACTATGAGGCAGCCGCAGTTCAAATTTGACCCGCTTCCACCTGAAACGGCAGAAATTTGTCTTTTTCACGAGAGGTGGATAAAAACTGTTTATACCCAACCATTTGGTCAATTGTGCATTAAATATGGCCTAGTATTTTATAAAAATGATTTGGTCCATTTTTGCAACAATTATTTGGTAGGTTCTTCACAAAAAAACCTCATTTGGGGCACTCGAAAAATGGAAAATGATTTTTTCGTCCAAAGAAAATGAAAATTTCCTTAGGAAACATTGTTTGCCATTCCAATATGCACCCATGTGCACAATATGAGATCATTTCAACAAACTATGCCATGAATGTGGCCATAAGATTGATCATTTGGCTTGAAAGCCATTGATCTCCACACATGATAGCTCGTTTCTGAGAACAATTTTTTAAAAGAATTGCCGTATTACCAGTTTATTATTTTTCCTGGTAACTTGGTCACATATAATGACACAATGCAAAGGTTTTCCAATTTTTTTGATTATTTTTGAATTTTTTATGCCCGTTTCAAAATGCGGTCAAAACGACGGGCTTTACCGTTCCTAGCTAGTGGTTGAATCTTGGAAAAAATTTCGTGGTTCTCTGATTAAATAGATACTTTTGTACCAAAAAATTATTTTTGGGAAAAATAAAGAGCAAACTATGAGGCAGCTGCAGTTCAAATTTAACCCGCTTCTAGTTGAATCAGTGGAAATTTGTCTTTTTCATGAGAGGTGGATCAAAATTTTTCACACTCAACCATTTGGTCAATTGTATATTAAAGATGACATAATATTTTAGAAAATTGATTTAGTCCAATTTTACAACAAATATTTGATAGGTTCTTCACAAAAAAACCAATTTTTCCACAAGAAAAATGATTAAAAATATCTAGAAAGATAAAAATGCATGCAAATCGGTGATCATCCATAAAATGGGGTTTAACTTGAGTGAAAAATTTAGTTGTGCCATTTTGCAAAATATTTTGATAGTTGCTTCACAAAATTCCCCTAGTTTTAGTACTTAGAAACTATTTTAAATCACAAAATTTCTGAACCAATCATGGCTCTTCTCACGGATCACTCCACTGTAGCCGATCTGAACCGTCCGCATCCGAGGGATCCAACGTCTATCATTCACCTCTCCCAACCCAACCCAAACACTAGCAGCAACTCAATCCCCCTCTCCCCGAGCGCACACCCGCCGCCGCCTGTCTCTCCCCCTCTACCCGATCCAGATCGACGAGGAGGTATCCCTCCGTCGCCGCCCCACAAACCCAATCCCCAACCCCAAGCCGCTCTCCTGAGTGCGTCGAGCCGCCGCAACCGTTGCTGCTTTGTCCCTCTGCATCGCCCGCATCTAGCCGCGCCATGGCTTCCTGCGTCGCCGGATCCGACTTCCACCAGTCTACCGCCGCGCCAATCAGGGTTCCACCACCGTGCGGGCCCCGACCCAGCACCCCATGGCGGCCGGAGACGATGGCAAGGAAGGGCCGGGTCCCCTGACGAATCCTCCTTCCTCCATCACCCGACGCGCATGGTAGGAGACCACAGCTCCGTCAGCTTCTTTTGTTGCTGTGTAGTCGACGATGACGACGCGGCCGTGCGGTTGGTGCCCTCTGATGCCGCCCGACGCGATGGCTCCCACCAAGAAGGCGGTACGAACCCTAATCGATCCCCACCCGCCGCTCCTCCCATTTCGGCCTGATTCGTTCTCCGGTGGTTATCTCGCCGTGTCTTTCTTTCCGAGAAATCTTCTCACTGTTTTTCAATTGATGGATGCGCTCTACAGAAGAAGAGCGGGGAGAACATCAACAACAAGCTGCAGCTGGTGATGAATAGCGGCAAGTACACGCTCGGCTAGAAGACCGTCCTCAAGACGCTACGCAGCTCCAAGGGTATGGATCTTTTTGTCACTCTTGATTGATTTATCATTGTGGCTGATCTGCTAGTTCCTTTGTCTGCTGGATCTGAAGGGTAGTACTATAACATATGCTCGGGACTGTGTTAATTCCTAAGATTCGTGATTAGCTTTTGTAGAATGAGGTGGTTAATATCTGTTTTGTGGCTGTCAATTGCTTGCTGTACTTATTTGTGAGAGAAGCTGAATTGTGTACATATTTGCTTCACGTGTGTAGTGATACCCGCTAAAGTTTGTAGTGTTGAAACTTTTAGTTCGTAGAATTGGGACTGATGTTTACCTCATTGGCTTGCTTTTTCCGTGCCTTAGAGATGAATACAGCGCCCTAGAACAAGCCACCTCTTAATTAAGACTTCTATGAGACCTCTTTAATGTCTAGTGGGCAATGGGAGGTTGAAATATTTCTGTTTGCTGATAGCAGTTTGTACTGTGTTTTTGGTTATGTGTCGGAAGTTGTCTTGTGTAGTTTTTACCGATCAATTTAGTTTGTAGAGTGTGACACATTGTTGTTCGTACTGATCAAATTTATCTCTTCTCTGTGTAGATAACAATGCTGAATGTTGTTCATGCGACTGTGTGTATGCAGAAACTGTGAGGATGACAAGGTGAATACCTCCAAGCTTCGTTTTGTTCTTCTTCTTCATGTGCTACTTGCAGCATCAAGGGGATCTTTGACCGCTACCAACAGGCCACCGGGACCAGCCTGTGGACCGAGCAGTATGAGGTTGGCTTCTGCTTCTCTATCTTGCCTCCATCCATCTTTTTCTTTAGCTGTATCACTTTCTCCTTTCTTTGATGTGGCTGATTTTCTTCCGTTTGATATCATGGCAGAATATTCAGCGCACCCTGAGCCAGCTCAAGAGCATCAACCGGAACCTGCGCACTGAGATCAGGTCAATGCCTTTCCTCTTTATGACCATCTAAAGAGATCTTCTACTAGCATTGATAGATCTGAAGCTAATTTGCTATAATTGGCATCAAAATTGTGAGTGTCACTAGTGATGCACTGCTCTTTTTCCTTGTGATGCCCGAGTACTGAAGAAACTGTTTTAGGTAATATGCACTGGTCTTTTGCTTATGCTCTTTTGAGTTTGGCAAGTGATTGCTTGGGGAGTAGATGTAGTGTGTGCTTATGCTCTTCTGAGATTTGCAGGAGTCGTTCATTTTTGGGACATGTGTTAAATAAATAATGTGTGTTAAATCAAGCCTAGCAGAGTACAATATACACACTAGATTGTTTCTGAACGTGTTAAATCAAAAATGTGTATGTGTTACTATATCCTAGTAATTCTGTTGTGTCACCGTATCCCAGTAAAGCAAGATGCTTGTTATACTCATGTTCCTGGTGATATTGGTGTACACTCAATCTGGTTATTTCTTCTAGTTCCGCTACTACTTGCTGTGTACTCCTAGTGCTGTTGTTGCTGTGTGGTAATACAAAAATATTAATGCTCATATATGATGATGTGGCATGCAGAGCACTTGCTTTGACGTCGACCCGTCCGTCGCCCTCGCCTTCGAGGACAACGAGGACACGACAGACGCCGTCGGCCTTAGCGACAGCTTCCACCACTACCACATCATCGTCACCTACCACTTCCACGATGGTGTCTGGGCCATCGAGTCCTTCTGCAGCTGTTGCCGCTGTTCCTTCCACAGTTTGGGTGGGAATCGTCGGATCGGCCTCCTCGTTTCCTATTTCAGGTAGTACATCCTTCTTTCTCGAATCTACTATTTGATCTGCCTACACATCTCCCGCTCCGGCGCAGAATTGATGGTACTTCCTGGATTATGGAATCCTGCAAAAAATTGAATTTTCTAGGGGCAATCTCAGCCTACTTGCCACAAATCCTGCTTGTCCGATTGGCTCTGGCATTAATTACTAGGCCGAGATTTTAGTTTGCTGTCATCTTTGAGTCTAAGATCCCCATTGCTGGAAATATGCCCTAGAGGCAATAATAAAAGCATTATTATTATATTTCCTTGTTCATGATAATTGTCTTTTATTCATGCTATAATTGTGTTATCCGGAAATCGTAATACATGTGTGAATAATAGACACCAACATGTCCCTAGTAAGTCTCTAGTTGACTAGCTCGTTGATCAACAGATAATCATGGTTTCCTGACTATGGACATTGGATGTCATTGATAACGAGATCACATCATTAGGAGAATGATGTGATGGACAAGACCCAATCCTAAACATAGCACAAGATCGTATAGTTCGTTTGCTAGAGTTTTCCAATGTCAAGTATCTTTTCCTTAGACCATGAGATCGTGTAACTCCCGGATACCGTAGGAGTACTTTGGGTATACCAAACGTCACAACGTAACTGGGTGACTATAAAGGTATACTACGGGTATCTCCAAAAGTGTCTGTTGGGTTGACACGGATCAAGACTGGGATTTGTCACTCCGTATGACGGAGAGGTATCACTGGGCCCACTCAGTAATGCATCATCATTATGAGCTCAAAGTGACCAAGTGTCTGGTCACGGGATCATGCATTACGGTACGAGTAAAGTGACTTGCCGGTAACGAGATTGAACAAGGTATTGGGATACCGACGATCGAATCTCGGGCAAGTAACATACCGATTGACAAAGGGAATTGTATACGGGTTTGCTTGAATCCTCGACATCGTGGTTCATCCAATGAGATCATCGAGGAGCATGTGGGAGCCAACATGGGTATCTAGATCCCGCTGTTGGTTATTGACCGGAGAGCAATCTCGGTCATGTCTACATGTCTCCCGAACCCGTAGGGTCTACACACTTAAGGTTTGGTGACGCTAGGGTTGTAGGGATATGTATATGCAGTAACCCGAATGTTGTTCGGAGTCCCGGATGAGATCCCGGACGTTACGAGGAGTTTTGGAATAGTCCGGAGATAAAGAATTATATATAGGAAGTGCTATTTCGGCCATCGGGACAAGTTTCGGGGTCACCGGCATTGTACCGGGACCACCGGAAGGGTCCCGGGGGTCCACCGGGTGGGGCCACCTATCCCGGAGGGCCCCATGGGCTGAAGTGGGAAGGGATCCAGCCCAAAGCGGGCTGGGGCGCCACTTCCCCTAGGGCCCATGCGCCTAGGGTAGGGGAAACCCTAAAGGGGGGCACCCCCTTGCTTGGGGGGCAAGCCCCCCACCCCTTGGCCGGCGCCCCCCCTAGGAGATTGCATCTCCTAGGGCCGGCGCCCCCCCTAGCCCCCCCTATATATAGTGGGCGGGAGGGCCTCTCAACCACGCCATTGGTGCCTTCCTCTCCCTCTCCAACACCTCTTCCTCCTCCATAGAGCTTGGCGAAGCCCTGCCGGAGTACTGCAGCTCCATCACCACCACGCCGTCGTGCTGCTGCTGGAGCCATCTTCCTCAACCTCTCCTTCCCCCTTGCTGGATCAAGAAGGAGGAGACGTTACGCTGACCGTACGTGTGTTGAACGCGGAGGTGCCGTCCGTTCGGCGCTAGGATCTCCGGTGATTCGGATCACGTCGAGTACGACTCCCTCATCCCCATTCTTTGAACGCTTCCGCTCGCGATCTACAAGGTACATAGATGCATCCAATCACTCGTTGCTAGATGAACTCATAGATGGATCTTGGTGAAACCGTAGGAAATTTTTTGTTTTCTACAACGTTCCCCAACAGTGGCATCATGAGCTAGGTCTATGCGTAGTTCTCTTTGCACGAGTAGAACACAATTTGTTGTGGGCGTAGATGCTGTCAACTTTCTTGCCGCTACTAGTCTTATTTTGCTTCAACGGTATTGTGGGATGAAGCGGCCCGGACCAACCTTACACGTACGCTTACGTGAGACCGGTTCCACCGACTAACATGCACTAGTTGCATAAGGTGGCTGGCGGGTGTCTGTCTCTCCCACTTTAGTTGGAGCGGATTCGATGAAAAGGGTCCTTATGAAGGGTAAATAGAAGTTGACAAATCAAGTTGTGGCTTTCACGTAGGTAAGAAAACGTTCTTGCTAGAACCCTATTGCAGCCACATAAAACTTGCAACAACAATTAGAGGACGTCTAACTTGTTTTTGCAGCAAGTGTTTTGTGATGTGATATGGCCAAAGTTGTGATGAATGATGAATGATATATATGTGATGTATGAGATGTTCATGCTATTGTAATAAGAATCACGACTTGCATGTCGATGAGTATGACAACCGGAAGGAGCCATATGAGTTGTCTTTATTTTTTGTATGACCTGCGTGTCATTGAGAAACGCCATGTAAATTACTTTACTTTATTGCTAAACGCGTTAGCCATAGTAGTAGAAGTAATAGTTGGCGAGCAACTTCATGGAGACACGATGATGGAGATCATAATGATGGAGATCATGGTGTCATGCCGGTGACAAGATGATCATGGAGCCCCAAGATGGAGATCAAAGGAGCTATGTGATATTGGCCATATCATGTCACTATTATTATTTGATTGCATGTGATGTTTATCATGTTTTTGCATCTTGTTTACTTAGAAAGACGGTAGTAAATAAGATGATCCCTCATAATAATTTCAAGAAAGTGTTCCCCCTAACTGTGCACCGTTGCGACAGTTCGTTGTTTCGAAGCACCATGTGATGATCGGGTGTGATAGATTCTAACGTTCACATACAACGGGTGTAAGACAGATTTACACATGCAAACACTTAGGTTGACTTGACGAGCCTAGCATGTACAGACATGGCCTCGGAACACAGAAGACCGAAAGGTCGAGCATGAGTCGTATAGAAGATACGATCAACATGAAGATGTTCACCGATGTTGACTAGTCCGTCTCACGTGATGATCGGACACGGCCTAGTTAACTCGGATCATGTTATACTTAGATGACTGGAGGGATGTCTATCTAAGTGGGAGTTCATTTGATTAGATGAACTTAATTATCATGAACTTAGTCTAAAATATTTACAATATGTCTTGTAGATCAAATGGCCAACGTAGTCCTCAACTTCAACGCGTTCCTAGAGAAAACCAAGCTGAAAGACGATGGCAACAACTACACGGACTGGGTCCGGAACCTGAGGATCATTCTCATAGCTGCCAAGAAAGATTATGTCCTACAAGCACCGCTAGGTGAAGCACCTGTTCTCCCTGCAGAACAAGACGTTATGAACGCTTGGCAGGCACGTACCGATGACTACTCCCTCGTTCAGTGCGGCATGCTTTACAGCTTAGAGCCGGGGCTCCAAAAATGTTTTGAGAGACACGGAGCATATGAGATGTTCGAAGAGCTGAAAATGGTTTTCCAAGCTCATGCCCGGGTCGAGAGATATCAAGTCTCCGACAAGTTCTTCAGCTGTAAGATGGAGGAAAACAGTTCTGTCAGTGAGCACATACTCACTATGTCTGGGTTGCATAACCGCTTGACTCAGCTGGGAGTTAATCTCCCGGATGACGCAGTCATTGACAGAATCCTTCAGTCGCTTCCACCGAGCTACAAGAGCTTTGTGATGAACTTCAACATGCAGGGGATGGAAAAGACCATTCCTGAAGTATTTGCAATGCTGAAATCATCAGAGGTAGAAGTCAAAAGGGAACATCAAGTGTTGATGGTGAATAAAACCACTAAGTTCAAGAAAGGCAAGGGTAATAAAACCTTCAAGAAGGACGGCAAGGGAGTTGCCGCGCCCGGCAAGCAAGCTGCCGGGAAGAAGCCAAAGAATGGACCCAAGCCCGAGACTGAGTGCTTTTATTGCAAGGAAAGTGGTCACTGGAAGCGGAACTGCCCCAAATACTTAGCGGACAAGAAGGCCGGCAAAACGAAAGGTATATGTGATATACATGTAATTGATGTGTACCTTACCAGTACTCGTAGTAGCTCCTGGGTATTTGATACCGGTGCAGTTGCTCACATTTGTAACTCAAAGCAGGAGCTGCGGAATAAGCGGAGACTGGCGAAGGACGAGGTGACGATGTGCGTCGGGAATGGTTCCAAGGTCGATGTGATCGCCGTCGGCACGCTACCTCTACATTTACCTACGGGATTAGTTTTGAACCTCAATAATTGTTATTTAGTGCCAAGTTTGAGCATGAACATTGTATCAGGATCTCGTTTAATACGAGATGGCTACTCATTTAAATCCGAGAATAATGGTTGTTCTATTTATATGAGAGATATGTTTTATGGTCATGCTCCGATGGTGAATGGTTTATTCTTAATGAATCTCGAGCGTAATGCTACACATATTCATAGTGTGAGTACCAAAAGATGTAAGGTTGATAATGATAGTCCCACATACTTGTGGCACTGCCGCCTTGGTCACATAGGTGTCAAACGCATGAAGAAGCTCCATGCAGATGGACTTTTAGAGTCTCTTGATTACGAATCATTTGACACATGCGAACCATGCCTCATGGGTAAAATGACCAAGACTCCGTTCTCAGGAACAATGGAGCGAGCAACCAACTTATTGGAAATCATACATACTGATGTGTGCGGTCCAATGAGTGTTGAGACTCGCGGTGGCTATCGTTATGTTCTCACCCTCACTGATGACTTGAGTAGATATGGGTATATCTATTTAATAAAACACAAGTCTGAGACCTTTGAAAAGTTCAAGGAATTTCAGAGTGAGGCAGAAAATCAACGTGACAGGAAAATCAAGTTCCCGCGATCAGATCATGGAGGAGAATACTTGAGTCACGAATTTGGCACACACTTAAGAAAATGTGGAATAGTTTCACGACTCACGCCGCCTGGAACACCTCAGCGTAATGGTGTGTCCGAACGTCGTAATCGCACTCTATTAGATATGGTGCGATCTATGATGTCTCTTACCGATTTACCGCTATCTTTTTGGGGCTATGCTTTAGAGACTGCCGCATTCACTTTAAATAGGGCTCCGTTGAAATCCGTTGAGACGACACCGTAGGAATTATGGTTTGGGAAGAAACCTAAGCTGTCGTTTCTAAAAGTTTGGGGATGCGATGCTTATGTCAAGAAACTTCAACCTAAAAAGCTCGAACCCAAGTCAGAAAAATGCGTCTTCATAGGATACCCTAAAGAAACTATTGGGTATACCTTCTACCTCAGATCCGAAGGCAAGATCTTTGTTGCCAAGAATGGATCCTTTCTAGAGAAAGAGTTTCTCTCGAAAGAAGTAAGTGGGAGGAAAGTAGAACTTGATGAAGTATTACCTCTTGAACCGGAAAATGGCACAACTCAAGAAAATGTTCCTGAGGTGCCTGCACCGACTAGAGAGGAAATTAATGATGATGATCATGAAACTTCAGATCAAGTTGCTACTGAACTTTGTAGGTCCACAAGGACACGTTCCACACCAGAGTGGTACGGCAACCCTGTCTTGGAAATCATGTTGTTAGACAACGGTGAACCTTCGAACTATGAAGAAGCGATGGCGGGCCCGGATTCCGACAAATGGCTAGAAGCCATGAAATCCGAGATAGGATCCATGTATGAAAACGAAGTATGGACTTTGAATGACTTGCCCGTTGAGAGGCGAGCCATAGAAAATAAATGGATCTTTAAGAAGAAGAAAGACGCGGATGGTAATGTGACCATCTATAAAGCTCGGCTTGTCGCTAAGGGTTATCGACAAGTTCAAGGGGTTGACTACGATGAGAATTTCTCACCGGTAGCGAAGCTGAAGTCCGTCTGAATCATGTTAGCAATTGCCGCATTCTATGATTATGAGATATGGCAAATGGACGTCAAAACGGCATTCCTTAATGGTTTCCTTAAGGAAGAATTGTATATGATGCAGCCGGAAGGTTTTGTCGATCCTAAGAATGCTAACAAGGTGTGCAAGCTCCAACGCTCGATTTATGGGCTGGTGCAAGCATCTCGGAGTTGGAACATTTGCTTTGATGAGATGATCAAAGCGTTTGGGTTTACGCAGACTTATGGAGAAGCCTGCATTTACAAGAAAGTGAGTGGGAGCTCTGTAGCATTTCTCATATTATATGTAGATGACATACTTTTGATGGGAAATGATATAGAACTCTTGGACAGTATTAAGGCCTACTTGAATAAGAGTTTTTCAATGAAGGACCTTGGAGAAGCTGCTTATATATTAGGCATCAAGATCTATAGAGATAGATCAAGACGCCTCATAGGTCTTTCACAAAGCACATACCTTGATAAGATATTGAAGAAGTTCAATATGGATCAGTCTAAGAAGGGGTTCTTGCCTGTGTTACAAGGTGTGAAATTGAGCTCAGCTCAATGTCCGACCACGGCAGAAGATATAGCAGAGATGAGTGTCATCCCCTATGCCTCAGCCATAGGTTCTATTATGTATGCCATGCTGTGTACCAGACCTGATGTAAACCTTGCCGTAAGTTTGGTAGGTAGGTACCAAAGTAATCCCGGCAAGGAACACTGGACAGCGGTCAAGAATATCCTGAAGTACCTGAAAAGGACTAAGGAAATGTTTCTCGTCTATGGAGGTGACGAAGAGCTCGTCGTAAAGGGTTACGTCGATGCTAGCTTCGACACAGATCTGGATGACTCTAAGTCACAAACCGGATACGTGTATATTTTGAATGGTGGGGCAGTAAGCTGGTGCAGTTGCAAGCAGAGTGTCGTGGCAGGATCTACATGTGAAGCGGAGTACATGGCAGCCTCGGAGGCAGCGCATGAAGCAATTTGGGTGAAGGAGTTCATCACCGACCTAGGAGTCATACCCAATGCATCGGGGCCGATCAAACTCTTCTGTGACAACACTGGAGCTATTGCACTTGCCAAGGAGCCCAGGTTTCACAAGAAGACCAGGCACATCAAGCGTCGCTTCAACTCCATTCGTGAAAATGTTCAAGATGGAGACATAGATATTTGTAAAGTACATACGGACCTGAATTTAGCAGATCCGTTGACTAAACCTCTCCCTAGAGAAAAACATGATCAACACCAGAATTCCATGGGTGTTCGATTCATCACAATGTAACTAGATTATTGACTCTAGTGCAAGTGGGAGACTGCTGGAAATATGCCCTAGAGGCAATAATAAAAGCATTATTATTATATTTCCTTGTTCATGATCATTGTCTTTTATTCATGCTATAATTGTGTTATCCGAAAATCGTAATACATGTGTGAATAATAGACACCAACATGTCCCTAGTAAGCCTCTAGTTTACTAGCTCGTTGATCAACAGATAGTCATGGTTTCCTGACTATGGACATTGGATGTCATTGATAACGAGATCACATCACTAGGAGAATGATGTGATGGACAAGACCCAATCCTAAACATAGCACAAGATCGTATAGTTCGTTTGCTAGAGTTTTCCAATGTCAAGTATCTTTTCCTTAGACCATGAGATCGTGTAACTCCCGGATACCGTAGGAGTACTTTGGGTATACCAAACGTCACAACGTAACTGGGTGACTATAAAGGTATACTACGGGTATCTCCGAAAGTGTCTGTTGGGTTGACACGGATCAAGACTGGGATTTGTCCCTCCGTATGACGGAGAGGTATCACTGGGCCCACTCGGTAATGCATCATCATTATGAGCTCAAAGTGACCAAGTGTCTGGTCACGGGATCATGCATTACGGTACGAGTAAAGTGACTTGCCGGTAACGAGATTGAACGAGGTATTGGGATACCGATGATCGAATCTCGGGCAAGTAACATACCGGTTGACAAAGGGAATTGTATACGGGGTTGCTTGAATCCTCGACATCGTGGTTCATCCGATGAGATCATCGAGGAGCATGTGGAAGCCAACATGGGTATCCAGATCCCGCTGTTGGTTATTGACCGGAGAGCAATCTCGGTCATGTCTACATGTCTCCCGAACCCATAGGGTCTACACACTTAAGGTTCGGTGACGCTAGGGTTGTGAAGATATGAGTAACCCGAATGTTGTTCGGAGTCCCGGATGAGATCCCGGACGTCACGAGGAGTTTCGGAATAGTCCGGAGATAAAGAATTATATATAAGAAGTGCTATTTCGGCCATCGGGACAAGTTTCGGGGTCACCGGCATTCTACCGGGACCACCGGAAGGGTCCCAGGGGTCCACCGGGTGGGGCCACCTATCCCGGAGGGCCCAATGGGCTGAAGTGGGAAGGGATCCAGCCCAAAGTGGGCTGGGGTGCCACTTCCCCTAGGGCCCATGCGCCTAGGGTAGGGGAAACCCTAAAGGGGGGCGCCCCCTTGCTTGGGGGGCAAGCCCCCCACCCCTTGGCCGCCGCCCCCCCTAGGAGATTGCATCTCCTAGGGCCGGCGCCCCCCTAGGACCCCCTATATATAGTGGGGGGGGGGGAGAGAGGGCCTCTCAACCACGCCATTGGTGCCTCCCTCTCCCTCTCCAACACCTCCTCCTCCTCCATAGAGCTTGGCGAAGCCCTGCCGGAGTACTGCAGCTCCATCACCACCACGTCGTCGTGCTGCTGCTGGAGCCATCTTCCTCAACCTCTCATTCCCCCTTGCTGGATCAAGAAGGAGGAGACGTTACGCTGACCGTATGTGTGTTGAACGCGGAGGTGCCGTCCGTTCGGCGCTAGGATCTCCGGTGATTCGGATCACGTCGAGTACGACTCCCTCATCCCCGTTCTTTGAACGCTTCCGCTTGCGATCTACAAGGTACGTAGATGCATCCAATCACTCGTTGCTAGATGAACTCATAGATGGATCTTGGTGAAACCGTAGGAAATTTTTTGTTTTCTGCAACGTTCCCTAACACCCATGCCCATTTATATGATCTCTATGGTGAATTACTTCTATGGTGTGTGTCAAAATTTGAAGTAGATCTGAAGTCTGCAGCTCCAGTTTTCCTGGAGGCCACATTACCTTACTTTAACGGTCAACTTTTTCAGAGTAGAGTTGAATCCTGTAGACCACATGATACTATTGTGATAATGCAGAGTTGGTGTCCATTTCTCCATGGAGATTTGAGTTTTCTCTTTTTGTTTATTCCGTGTGGTGTTAGTCCGATGGTTTATTGCAAGATGGCTGTATGGATGACTGAACTTTGTTTATTCTGTGAGGGCTTGCTTGGTACCAATTGTTATGTGCTTCATTGTGAAGTGCTGATTTTGCAGCACTGATACGAACTTACAACAGTATTACATTGTAGTGTTTTCTGCATGTTGTCGTATCACTAGTTCCATGTTGCCTTCACATTTGAGTCTTTTTGTTTTTATCCTTGATTAGTATCAATTGTTGTATTGTAGACTTAAAATTGTGGTGGTTCCTCCTTTACAGAAGCTCAAGTGTGAAGTCGTGAAGTGTGAAGCAAGTGTGAAGCCGTGAAGTCCAACTCATTGTAGCATATCTGTGTTGTAAAGATTGTAATAGATTTATTTAGTGGTGTTTTATGTGTTCTTTGTTCTATTTGAACTATTGATTATGTATGTGATTTGAAAACTTGTGAAATGGAAACCTGTCCAGTGGGGCCACTTATGAAAATAATCTGTCAAATTTGTACATTTCTGACATGTGGGACGAATTTGAGAGATGAACATGACAAGTTGGACCCATCTGACTAGTGGGACCATCTTGAATATATAATGGTTGAAAATAGAAAATCAGTAGACTAAAAGGCCATGGCCCAGAAAATAAAAAGACCGAATTGTAAGGCTTGGCCCGTGTAGTTCACCAAAATTACCAACGAAAAAAATTATAAATGGGCTGAATTAATGGGCTCGGCCCATATAAACACCGAATTGGACCGGGCTGATTCTTATCCACGTCAGCTTGCTACGCTGGATCCTACGTGGCCTGGGGATGCTGCTAGTGACCAAAAATTTGGTCAAAGAACCAACGACCTTTTACATATCACAAAGAAGGTAGTTAATTTCAGTTTAGGACCGCCAGCTTTTGACCTTCTGTTTTTGGTCACAAAAAGGTCGCAAATGAAAAACTATGACCTTTCAGCGGCCAATAGTGAGGGTCACAAGTTGACATATTTCTTGTAGTGGAAAGACCTCGGTGAAGCTGCTTACATATTGAGCATCAAGATCTATATAGATAGATCAAGATGCTTGATAAGATTTTCAATGAGTATGTACCTTGACAAGATTTTGAATTAGTTCAAAATAGAACAGTCAAAGAAAGAGTTCTTGCCTGTGTTGCAAGGTGTGAAATTGAGTAAGACTCAAAGCCCGACCACGACAGAAGATAGAAAGAGAATGAAAGTCATTCCCTATGCCTCAGCCATAGGTTCTATAAAGTATGCCATGCTGTGTACCAAATCTATTGTATACCCTACACTGAGTTTGGCAAGGGAGTACAATAGTGATCTAAGGGTAGATCACTGGACAGCGGTCAAAATTATCCTTAATGGAATAAGGATATGTTTCTCGATTATGGAGGTGACAAAAGGTTCGTCGTAACGGGTTACGTCGATGCAAGTTTTAACACTGATCCAGATGACTCTAAGTCTCAATCTGGATACATAATGATAGTGGGAGCAATTAGCTAAATTATCTCCATGCAGAGCATTGTAGACATAGAAATTTGCAAAATACATACGGATCTGAATTTGGCAGACCCGTTGACTAAACTTCTCTCACAAGCAAAACATGATCACACCTTAGTACTCTTTGGGTGTTAATCACATGACGATGTGAACTAGATTACTGACTCTAAGTAAACCTTTTGAGTGTTGGTCACATGGCGATGTGAACTATGGGTGTTAATCACATGGTGATA
The DNA here is from genome assembly GCF_003073215.2 of Triticum urartu. NCBI lineage: Eukaryota > Viridiplantae > Streptophyta > Magnoliopsida > Poales > Poaceae > Triticum > Triticum urartu. The sequence continues at coordinate 613,949,639 of NC_053026.1, read as the reverse complement.
TGAACTATTGGTGTTAAATCATATGGCGAGTGAACTAGATTATTGACTCTAATGCAAGTGGGAGACTGAAGAAAATATGCCCTAGAGGCAATAATAAAGTTATTATTTATTTCCTTATATCATGATAAATGTTTATTATTCATGCTAGAATTGTATTAACCGGAAACATGATGCATGTGTGAATACATAGACAAACAGAGTGTCAGTAGTATGCCTCTACTTGACTAGCTCGTTGATCAAAGATGGTTATGTTTCCTAGCCATAGACATGAGTTGTCATTTGATTAACGGGATCACATCATTAGGAGAATGATGTGATTGACTTGACCCATTTCGTTATCTTAGCACTTGATCGTCTAGTATGTTGCTATTGCTTTCTTCATGACTTATACATGTTCCTATGACTATGAGATTATGCAACTCCCGTTTACCGGAGGAACACTTTGTGTGCTACCAAACGTCACAACGTAACTGGGTGATTATAAAGGTGCTCTACAGGTGTCTCCGATGGTACTTGTTGAGTTGACATAGATCGAGATTAGGATTTGTCACTCCGATTGTCGGAGAGGTATCTTTGGGCCCTCTCGGTAATGCACATCACTATAAGCCTTGCAAGCAATGTGACTAAGCAGTCAGTTGCGGGATGATGTATTACTGAACGAGTAAAGAGACTTGCCAGTAACGAGATTGAACTAGGTATTGAGATACCGACGATCGAATCTCGGGCAAGTAACATACCGATGACAAAGGGAACAACACATGTTGTTATGCGGTTTGACCGATAAAGATCTTCGTAGAATATGTGGGAGCCAATATGAGCATCCAGATTTCGCTATTGGTTATTGACCGGGGACGTGTCTCGGTCATGTCTACATAGTTCTCGAACCCGTAGGGTCCGCACGCTTAAAGTTCGGTGACGATTTGTATTATGAGTTATGTGATTTGATGTACTGAAGGTAGTTCGGAGTCCCGGATGAGATCGGGGCATGACGAGGAGTCTCGAAATGGTCGAGACGTAAAGATCGATATATTGGACGACTATATTCGGACATCGGAAAGGTTTCGAGTGATTCGAGTATTTTTCGGAGTACCGGAGAGTTACGGAAATTCGCATTGGGCCTTAATGGGCCATACGGGAAAGGAGAGAAAGACCTCAAAAGGTGGCCGCACCCCTCCCCATGGTCTGGTCCGAATTGGACTAGGGAGGGGTGTGCCCCCTTCCTTCCTTCTCCTTTTCCCTATTCCATATGAGAGGAGGAATCCTACTAGGACTAGGGAGTCCTAGTAGGACTCCACACTTCTGGCGCGCCCTAGGGGCTGGCTGGCCTCCCCTCCTCCATCCTTTATATACGGGGGCACGGGGGCACCTCTAGACACACAAGTTGATCAGTTGATCTCTTCCAGCCGTGTGCGGTGCCCCTTCCACCATAATCCACCTCGGTCATATCGTAGCGGTGCTTAGGCGAATCCCTGCGTCGGTAGCATCATCATCACCGTCATCACGCCGTCGTGCTGACGGAACTCTCCCTCGAAGCTCTGCTGGATCGGAGTTCGTGGGACGTCATCGAGCTGAACGTGTGCTGAACTTGGAGGTGCCGTGCGTTCGGTACTTGGATCGGTCGGATCGTGAAGACGTACGACTACATCAACCGCATTGTTCTAACGCTTCCGCTTTCGATCTACGAGAGTATGTGGACACACTCTTCCCTCTCGTTGCTAAGCATCACCATGATCCTGTGTGTGCGTAGAATTTTTTTTAAAATTACTATGTTCCCCAACAGTACGGCGTCAATTTTATTTTGTTTGCATTATAGGCATTTGGAACTAGCTAACCAGCCAATCAGAACATTAAGGTGGTTGCGCGCATGTATGCGTATTAGCACGTCTGGGATTGACTGGTGTTAATGTTCATCGTTGTTGATCTGGCTACAAAAACAAACTCAACTGAGTTGAAAGAGTTGAACAGGGATGCACGTGCGGGCTTTCGCATCCCCTTTTCCAATTAATGAAATGAACCCCGGTATTCCAGTTAAAATCTCTTTGTCCGACTCGTATGTTGTTCACAAAAATCAGAAGATTGGTTGTCTTAACCAACCCTGTGTGAGCTACGACTCATCATTGTTCCTCATACAACGAAGATGTGTGGGAGGCACATCCTTCTTGGGAGGGGATTGGCAAAAAAATGGAAGCATCGCATGGTTCATAGAAAGACGTCAGCCACCCGAAGGAGTTTCTTCGTGGGCTGGACTGGTTTTCTTGAACAGTAGGATCAGATATGTAGCCCTGTTGTGTAAATGGATTGCGAAGTAGGAGAGGTGGTGCAGAATATGTTTTTGTTGAATTCTTCTTCCTCTTAATTATTTGTAGCAGCCCTTTAGAAAAGGGGAGTCTGCGGTCATGATGGTACATCAAAGTTTGGTTTGGTTTGGTTTTATATGTTTGTTGGTCCCACGTTAATTATAGAGTGTGTCATTGTTTGAACGGGATGATCACGTTAATTATGAAGAGTATCATTCTTTGGACAAAAGGATCACGTTAATTATGAAGAACATCATCAAGCGTTGGACGGGAGGATCACATTGATTATGAAGAGTATTATTCTTTGGATGGGAGGATGACTTACTTATGGAGAGTTTAATTCTTTGACTGAGAGGATCAGTTAATTATGAAAAGTATGATCGAGCGTTGGATGGGAGGATCACTAGAATACATATGCCCCCGTTGCAATGCACAAGCAGTAGCTACCGTATGATCAATTGTTCCAGTAGTTGAATAATATCCATATGTGTGTGTGTGTGTGTGTGTGTGTGTGTGTGTGTGTGTGTGTGTCTATATGAGACCATATTATACAAATAAACTCCGAGCAAATTTATTAGAACATACAACCCCACTGCTGCTTAAACCATCACTAACATTACAGCAGTATACCGATCCTTCAATACATGCCACTAGATCCACATTATTTACTTTTTTTTTTCCTGTGTACACATTGTGACTAGAATTGTGTTATAGTTCTCAATAACAACTTCCGATCTTTTATAAACACCTCTTCAAACACGGATGTGTAGCTTGAGTAAGTAAAGTTAGACTTCGACGGACCTTATAATATGCCACGTTTTCCCACCAATATACTCAAATACCATAGCCTTCTTCCTTGGGCCATCTTTGAATTTAACGGCTATGATACACTGCACCAGCACTTGAGGCAAATCTCTACTCATAGAGTAACTTGGTGGCAGCACAAACGTGCTAGTCTGAAGTGAAGGAGCAGCGGTATACAATGGGACCAAGTCATGCAACTGTATCAGTGTAACTAGGCAGGAAGGAGCGGGGTGGGCGAAGGTGAGCCACGTCATGAGGAAGAGTTATTCCCTGCGAGCCAATACAAAGTTATCCATTGTTAGAGTTTATATGTAATACGTTTGTAATCTTAACTAAACCCCTTTTTCTCTCTCTCTTATCCCGTCCAACCACGGAATCCTAGAGATCGGTAGGTTCAACTTGTACTCCAAGCATTGGCCTTGCGCCCATATCAATATAAGACCAACGCGGCTCCCTTACGAGGGAGTAGAAACGCTTCCTGACATGGTATACAGAGCCAACCTCTTCCCATCTATCTAGCCAGAAAAGCTTCTCCTTCGATCACCACCACCACATCGATCGCCACCCCATTGCCAGATCACGATCACCACACCACCATGTCCTCCTCGGCCACCATCGTCATCAACCTTGGTGCTCCACCAGCCGAGAAACTCACCAGGACAAACTATATCCTGTGGAGGACCCAGGTCATGCCGGGACTGCGAGGAGCGCAAGTCACCGGCCTCCTGGATGGATCCGACGCTGCGCCACCGAAGACAGTGCAGCAGCAGCAGGCGGACAAGACCATGGCAGAGGAGCCAAACCCTCTGTATGCGCAATGGATCTCGAAGGACCAGTAGGTCCTGAGTCATCTCCTGAATTCTCTGTCGAAAGAGATTCTCGCCCAAGTCACGAGTAAGGAGACAACCTTTGATCTTTGGACTGCTATCACCACTATTTTTGCCTCGCAGTCCCATTCTCGCATCACAAACTTGCGGATTGCCATCACCAATACCAAGAAGGGATCCATGTCGAGCACCTCCTACATCGCCAAGATGAAGAACCTGGCGGATGAACTTACCGCAGCAGGTCGCCCTGTCTCTGATCCAGAGATGGTCGACTACGTGCTGGCAGGTCTCGACAGAGACTACGATGCTGTTGTGGCAGCTATTGGCGCAATCAAGTCGACGATCTCAGTCGACGATCTCTTCGCCCAGATCGCGGCGTTCGATCAACGGGTGGAGATGCTAGGCGATGGCGTCGATGCTGGCTTCAACTCCTCAGTGAACATGGCGTACAGGGGACGCGGGCGCGGCTACAGCAGGGGGCGCGGTCGCGGCTACAGCAGAGGTTGTGGCCGAGGCAGGCGCTCCTCCCCGAGTCCATCTGGCGGCAACGGCGGCGGCGGCGGTCGCGGCCGCCCACAGCAGCAACGGCTGCAGCAGGTTCGTGATTTTTCGGAGTGTCAGATCTGTCACAGGCACCATCCAGGGGGCGCCCGTGATTGCTGGCACAGGTATGACGAAGATGAGCCCGAGGACAAGGGGGCCAACATGGTCACCGATTCTTACGGCGTGGACACGAACTGGTACGCGGACACCGGCGCCACCCACCATATCACCGGAGAGCTGGACAAGCTGACAGTCCGGGACAAATATCACAGACATGATCAAGTGCACACCACGAGTGGTTCTGGTATGCAAGTTTATCATATTGGTCATTCAATTGTTAGAACCCCGAATAAAAACCTGCATCTAAACAAAACCCTCCATGTTCCTGAAACTTCAAAAAGTCTTCTATCTGTTCATCGATTTACTCGTGATAATCATGTCCTCATTGAGTTTTACCCTTATTTCTTTCTTGTCAAGGACTTGGCCACGAGGAGAATACTTCTTAGGGGCAGATGTGTGGGAGGACTTTACCCACTTATATCTTCTTCATCATCGTCATCGAATAAACAAGCTTTTGCGGCTATCAAGCCTTCATCATCAAAGTGGCATAGTAGATTAGGTCATCCTTCGTCAATTATAGTTAAACGTGTTCTTAGTGAAAATAAACTTCCTCACTCCCATGAAGTTAGTACTGAGTTAGCTTGTGATCCATGTCAACAAGCTAAAAGTCATCAGTTGCCATATCCTGTGTCTACTAGCATCTCCACTGCACCCCTACAACTTGTATTCTCAGATGTATGGGGACCAGCTCCCACTTCAGTTGGTAGATACTCATATGATGTAAGCTTTATTGATGATTTTAGCAAGTTTACTTGGATCTATCTTCTTAATAAAAGATCTGAAGTGTTTCAAGTCTTCTCTAATTTTAAAAATCTTGTTGAGAGAAAACTGAACACTAATATCATTGCCATGCAAACCGATTGGGGGGTGAATACAGGAAGTTGAATTCCTTTTTTCAGCAACTTGGCATTTCTCATCACGTTGCATGTCCACATGCACACCAACAGAACGGCTCTGCAGAGAGAAAACATCGCCATGTTGTAGAAGTAGGCCTTGCCCTACTTGCTAATGCATCTATGCCACTCAAATTTTGGGATGAATCATTCCTCACTGCTACATATCTCATCAATTTGCTACCTAGCAAAGTCATTAATTTTGAAACACCCATCACACGTCTCTTTGCCACCACTCCAGATTATAAATCTCTTCAAGTGTTTGGTTGTGCATGTTGGCCCAACCTACGACCATACAACACACGCAAGCTTGCTTTTCGTTCCAAAAAATGTGTGTTTCTGGGGTATAGTCCTCTCCACAAAGGAGTCAAGTGTTTAGATGTCACCTCTGGTAGGGTCTATATATCACGAGACGTTGTTTTTGATGAATCTGTCTTCCCATTTGAGTCTCTTCATCCCAACACCGGAGCTCGTTTAAAACAAGAAATTCTTCTTCTTCCTCCTAATCTCCGGTCCTTTGATCAAGGGGGCGACAATTGTACCGACCATTATGACTGTTCAACCAGTTCTGGTGTTGCATCTACTCATGTGCAGGCCCATGGTGAAAATACAGAAGAAAACGGAGTTGAAAATGATCAAAATCCGGCTCAAAATGAAGGTATATTGCATGTGGAGGAAGAAGACGGAGCTGGCGCTGATTACGAGGAAGATCCGCTCCAGCCTGCGACGCCAGTGCTACAAGATCCCTCGGGATCAGTGCGGGGATCCGCCTTGGATCACGCGCGCACGGCGGGCCAGCAGCGAACTGCCGCGTCAGGCAGCGCGTCGGCCCCGCGTCCCATGCATGGGCGGGCGACAGTGACCGCGCAGCAGCCACCGGTTGGCTCGGGGTCCAGCCCGCGTGTGCACATGCAGCTGCATGCAGGATCGTCTGTGGCGAATGACTCTGCGACAACTGGCTCCAGCAGTACAAGTGCAGCCACACAGTAGGATACAGAGTCTGGGATCGGATCTCCTGCGCAAAGCGACGAATCTGGTGCAACTTCAGGATCTTCTGCGACAGAAACTTTCACGTCCTCTCATGTGCCGCAGCCTGCTCAATCTCATCCAGTAGTGACATCACGTGTTACAACTCGCCTGCAAAAAGGTATAAAGAATCCAAAGGTTCGAACTGATGGTACAATACGGTATGGCATGATGTGTATTGCAGGAGAGCCAACAAAAGTAGAAGATGCACTTGGAGATGTGAGGTGGAAGCAGGCAATGGATGAGGAATACTCAGCACTTATGAGGAACAAGACATGGCACCTTGTACCTGCACAGAGAGGTAAAAATATTATTGATTGTAAATGGGTGTACAGAATCAAAAACAAGGCAGATGGCTCAATTGACAGGTACAAGGCACGGTTAGTTGCAAAAGGCTTCAAACAACGGTATGGGTTATATTATGAGGATACATTTAGTCCTGTTGTAAAGGCCGCAACTATTAGGCTTGTGCTATCTATTGCTGTGTCCAGGGGATGGAGCTTGAGACAACTAGACGTTCAGAACGCGTTTTTGCATGGTGTTCTGGAAGAGGAGGTTTATATGAAACAACCACTTGGGTATGCAGACAAGAAAACACCTCATTATGTGTGCAAACTTGACAAGGCACTTTATGGCCTAAAACAGGCCCCAAGAGCATGGTACTCAAGGTTAAGCTCTCAGCTGAGGTGTCTTGGTTTTGTTGCATCCAAGGCTGACACGTCACTCTTTATTTATAACAAAGCAAACATAGTCATATTTGTGTTGATATATGTTGATGATATTATAGTTGCGAGTTCCTCACAAGATGCTACTAATGCTCTTTTGCATGATTTGAGATCAAAGTTTGCTTTGAAGGATCTTGGTGATTTGCACTTCTTCTTAGGCATTGAAGTTAAGAAGATTCCAGATGGTATAGCCTTGAACCAAGAAAAGTATGCTACTGAACTTTTAGCTCGTATGGGAATGAAGGACTGCAAGCCTTCACCCACTCCGTTGTCCTCTTCAGAAAAACTTTCAGCCTTTGAAGGTGCCACTCAAAGAAGAAGAAGGCACAAGATACAGGAGTGCTGTAGGAGCTTTGCAATATCTGACACTTACAAGACCTGACATATCATTTGCAGTCAATAAGGTTTGTCAGTATTTTCATGCACCTACTTCTGCACATTGGACAGCTGTAAAAAGGATTGTCAGGTATATCAAACATACTATGAACCTTGGGTTACAATTTAGACGTTCTGGCTCTACTCTTGTGAGTGCTTTCTCTGATGCTGATTGGGCAGGATGTAGTGATGACAGAAGGTCAACTGGAGGCTTTGCTATATTCTTTGGTTCTAATCTTATCTCTTGGAGTGCTAGAAAGCAAGCTACAGTCTCCAGGTCAAGTATAGAAGCTGAGTACAAGTCACTGGCAAATGCAACTGCTGAGATTATCTGGGTTGAATCCTTGCTTAATGAGTTAGGTGTTAAACCACGCCGTGTCTCATGTCTTTGGTGTGACAACTTGGGAGCCACCTATCTCTCTGCTAACCCAGTCTTCCATGGTCGAACAAAGCACATTGAAATCGATTTTCATTTTGTAAGAGAAAGAGTTGCAGAGAAGAAGCTGGATATCAGATTCATTCCATCAAAAGATCAAGTAGCAGACGGGTTCACCAAGGCATTGCCAGCTCGGCCATTTGAAGAGTTCAAGAGGAATATCAATCTAGGATAGTTGAGATTAAGGGAGGGTGTTAGAGTTTATATGTAATACGTTTGTAATCTCAACTAAACCCCTTTTTCTCTCTCTCTTATCCCGTCCAACCACCGAATCCTAGAGATCGGTAGGTTCAACTTGTACTCCAAGCATTGGCCTTGCGCCCATATCAATATTAGACCAACGCGGCTCCCTTACGAGGGAGTAGAAACGCTTCCTGACATCCATTATCTAAAGAAGGCAAGATTACAGTGCCTCTAGATCTAACTAAGTGGGTGGTCTGTCCATCAGATGCATGCATGCAAGCAACTGCACCGTGTTGATGTGGTACTAGCTAGCCCTTTCCCGGTGCCTACAATTCCAATAAATTGAATACATGTTTTTTTGGAAATAAAATAGGAGTTGTTGCCATCCTATCTGCGGCTACATCCATCTCGGTACAAATGGACCAACACTTTCTCCATTCATACCTATTCTAGTGAGTTTTCAACAGCAAACATCACAGAAGTATATATATATATATATATATATATATATATATATATACTACTCGAATAGACAGCTTGGATGCACCTGGTATATGCTGAAGGTTATGGTGGTGTTAAGTGTAGTGGACTGGTGGTGGGCGATGACTGAGTCAATTTTTTAATATTTCTTATAGTTGTTATAGATACAATTCAATACCCTCATAGAGGTTAATGCAAACATGTGCCGTGTATCACATATTCCATTCATGCATAGAAATCCTATTCTAACGCCAAAATTAATAAACATGGTAATGTGTGCCAACATGATCTAGTATAACTAAATATTGTCCCCTACTAAGTGTTTTTGTATGCCTCTTCATTCAAACACACTCTCTTTGCACTACTCCTCCACGTTCAACCACTTCATCTCCTAGTAACTAATTTCTGTTTTCCTTTTTAGGCTGAGTTCAGTTTCCCCAATAGAACTTGCCTAGAAACCATCTAATGTGAACTATATAGTCTCATTTTCCCGTCCCGCTTCAACCCATGAGAACAATCTCCAAACTATTTTTCTTGCGGCCTCATTAATCTATGTGGCCATGAATATTTAGCACTTCCACTCCACCTGCTCAACTTCAAGTATATACTATAAAATACAGTGTTTCCAAAATTATATTTTCTTATATGAATCGGTTTTTCGATCAACACTTTCCACAATCAATTGTGAGGGAGAGTCGCTATGCGGGCCAAAGCAGGGTCGCTATGCGGACTACACATGAATTACTTATTGTGGCGGTTGTTGCAGCTTGCATGTGACTCGGATATTGTGGGCTACAAAGCCATCGTTGCTTTAGTTGCAAGAGTTACAAGAGTGAGTGTCCACTGTTAGAGTTATATTAAGTGATGTCTTTTGGCCTTTTACATTCTAGTCTCTTGGCATCCTCTTGTAGCCTTTTGGCATCCTCATGTATGTGTATATATGTTGGCATTGGCCTCCTAATAACATAAGTTGCTATTCCAACATGGTATTAGAGCCTAGGTTTTCTCCGGCGCTGCAACTCGCCTGACGATCGTTTTTTTTCTTCCCAGTCTTCTTCTCTCGATCTCTTCTGAATCGATCCCTCTACAGCTATCGATGTCAGATCGATTGATGCCAAGCACATACACTGCCACTGCTCCCTCTCGTCTGGTGCTTTTCTGATCCAAGTTGATCGGGACGCCCGCCCAGGACGCCGGCCGGCCTCGCCTCCTCCCGGCCAGGCCGCCGTGGCCCTGCATCCTCCCGGCCAAGCCGCCGCGGTCCTGCCTCCTCCCGGCCAGGCCGCCTCCTCCCGGCCAAGCCGCCGCGGTCCTGCCTCCTCCCGGCCAGGTCGCATCCTCCCGGCCAGGCCGCCGCGGTCCTGCCTCCTCCCGGCCATGTCAGATCGATTGATGCCAAGCACATACACTGCCACTGCTCCCTCTCGTCTGGTGCTTTTCTGATCCAAGTTGATCGGGACGCCCGCCCAGGACGCCGGCCGGCCTCGCCTCCTCCCGGCCAGGCCGCCGTGGCCCTGCATCCTCCCGGCCAAGCCGCCGCGGTCCTGCCTCCTCCCGGCCAGGCCGCCTCCTCCCGGCCAAGCCGCCGCGGTCCTGCCTCCTCCCGGCCAGGTCGCATCCTCCCGGCCAGGCGCTGCTGTCCTGCCTCAGGCCGTGTGCGTCCGCCTCAGGTCGTGTACCTCAGGCCGCTCCGCTGCCGTATGCACCCGCGTCCGCCGGTACCTGTTCCCGCTGTCGTCCGCGTCCGCAGGCCGCCGGATTCCGCCCAAGATCTGCCGCTGGCCGTTGCCCGTTGGTTCCCGTGCTAGATCGGCTGTCAGGCATTGGATCGATCTCACGGTAGACATGTGTTTGACTGGGTGGACTGCATCGATCCACCTGCTTCGTGTGTGCGTGCGCGTACTCCCTGTGCCGTGCATCGCTTTGCTTTGGGCTGCTTGCACGCAGCCGGGCTTCAGTTGGCTTGCTTCTGCTTCCGGCTGCCTGGCTTGAGCTCTGTGTTTCCAAAAAAAAGAGCACCATGTCTTTGGCGTCATCTGGCTATGTTGCCATCCCGCGCTGCCCGGTGATATTTGATGGGGCTAACTATGCTGAGTTCGTTGCCTTTATGCGCATTCACATGCGTGGCATTCGTCTCTGGGGTGTTCTTTCCGGTGAGGTCCCCTGTCCTCCGCGCCTAGTGCCTCCTATGGCTCCTACCCCACCGCCGACGCCATCGGCTCTTGACACAAATGCTTCTGATGCTGATAGGGCTGCAGCCAGGGTTGCTGCTGATGATGCAGATGCCGCTTATGACCAGGAGGTCTTGGATTATTCAAATGCTCCTTCTGTTTATCGTGACGATCTGGCTGCTTACACTCAGTGGTGTGATGATGATGCTCGTGCTGCGACTGTTCTCATTTCCAGTGTTTTGCCTCAGTTTGCTTCTGAGTTTATAGGCCTCGGTACTGTCTTTGAGATGTGGACTCATCTTCGTCAGCGCTATCAGCCCTCTGGTGATGCTCTCTACTTGTCTGTGGTCCGTCAGGAGCATGCTCTTCAGCAGGGAGACTCCACTATTGATGAGTTCTACACTCAGAGTTCTGCTATCTGGTGCCAGCTTGACTCCCTTCGCACTACTGTTTGTGGCACTTGCCCGTGTTGCCAGACTGTGAAGTCAGACTTGGAGTTTCAGCGCGTCTATGAGTTCTTGTCATGGCTTCGTGGGGAGTTTGAGCCTCGACGTGCTCAGTTGTTTGCTCGTGGACGTGTTCCTATTTCTGAGGTGCTTTCTGAGCTTCGTGCTGAGGAGACTCGCCTCCGTGGTGCTGGTTTGCTTCAGGTTCCCTCTGTGCTCACTGCTCGAGGTGCTACTCCACCAGTGTCTTCTCGCTCCAGTGCTCTGCCGCTTCTGCCCACTCCTCCGGGTAGTGAGGTCCGCTCTCGTCCTCGTACTCATTGTGACTACTGCAACAGGGATGGTCACCCCGAGTCTGACTGCTTCCAGAAGAAGCGTGATATGTGTAATAGGGAGCGCAATTCTTCTTCTGGGACTCGTGCTTCTTCCTCGACGCCATCTACAGTCTCCTTGACTGAGCAAGATATTGTGAAGCTCAAGCGACTACTTGCTGCTTCAGGTTCTTCGACAGGTACTGCAGGCTCTGTGACTGGTGCTTCTAGTGTTGAGCGACCACTGTCGACACAGTCAGGTACATCCCCATGGGTTCTGGATTCTGGAGCTTCATTTCATATGTCCTTCGATTCTTCTATCTTGTCCTCTCGTAGATCTCTCGATTTTCCAATTAATGTTCTTACTGCTGATGGTACTCCTCTTCCTGTTGCGAGTCGAGGCACTCTTGCCACTTCTTCCTTTTATGTTCCAGATGTTTCTCATGTGCCTCGCCTTACCATGAACCTATTTTCTGCGGGTCAGCTTACTGATTCTGGTTGTCGTGTCATTCTTGACGTTGATTCTTGCACTATCCAGGATCGTCACACGAAGGCTCTGGTTGGGGCTGGCCCGCGCCGCCGTGATTCTCAAGGGCTTTGGGAGTTGGACTGGCTTAATGTTCCTTCCGCTACCACCACACTCGCCAGTCCATCTGCCTTCGCCGCTTCAGCTACCAGCTCCTTCCAGCAATGGCATCATCGACTTGGTCACCTTTGTGGTTCTCGACTATCGTCTTTAGTTCGTCGTGGTCTTCTGGGGCCTGTATCAGGAGATGTCTCCTTGCAATGCCAGGGTTGTAGGCTTGGTAAACAAGTTCAGTTACCTTATCCTACTAGCGAGTCAGTGTCGCAGCGCCCTTTTGATTTAGTACATTCAGATGTGTGGGGTCCGGCTCCCTTCTCTTCCAAAGGGGGCCATCGCTACTATATTATTTTTATTGATGATTTCTCTCGCTACACTTGGCTTTACTTCATGTCTTCTCGTAGCGAGGTTCTCTCTATTTATAAGCGTTTTACTGCCATGATCCACACTCAGTTCTCTACACCTATTCGTGTGTTTCGTGCTGATTCTGCTGGCGAGTATATCTCCAAAATGTTGCGTGGTTTCCTTGCCGAGCAGGGTACTCTTGCTCAATTCTCTTGTCCCGGTGCTCACGCTCAGAATGGCGTGGCTGAGCGCAAGCATCGTCACCTTCTTGAGACAGCTCGTGCAATGATGATTGCCGCCTCTCTTCCACCTCATTTCTGGGCTGAGGCTGTCTCCACTACCACATATCTCATAAACATTCAACCCTCATCTGCTCTACAGGGAGGTATTCCTCTAGAGCGTCTTTTTGATCATTCTCCTGATTATTCTGCTCTTCGGTTGTTTGGTTGTGTTTGTTATGTTCTCCTTGCCCCCCGAGAACGCACCAAACTAATCGCTCAGTCTGTTGAGTGTGTTTTTCTGGGCTACAGTGATGAACATAAGGGTTACCGGTGTTGGGATCCTGTCGGTCGACGGATGCGTATTTCTAGGGATGTGACTTTTGATGAGTCTCGTCCATTCTACCCACGACCATCCTCTTCGACCTTTTCAGTAGAGGATATCTCTTTTCTCATGTTTCCTGATACACCTCCCTCTATGCCTCATATTCCTACTCCTCCTTCTCGTCCCACTATTGTAGATCCGACACCATCTTCTCCTATCATTTCTTCTCCTTCCTTATTGCATGACACTCCACCTTCATCACCAATGTCTTCTCCATCTCCATCACCTCCGGTGGTTCCTTCTCATCCCACCTTTCCTTTTCATTATACCCGTCGTCGACGTGTTATGAATGAATCTACTGACATGCCATCTACTTCTGGTGCACCGTCTTCCTCGTCCCAGCCGACTTATGGTCTTCGGGCTCGACCTTGCCCTCCTCTTGACCACTATTCTCCTAGCTGATATGGCCTTTCGATTGTACTTGAGCCTATCTCTTATCGTGATGCTGTTGTTCATCCTGAATGGCAGTTTGCGATGGCAGAGGAGATTGCCGCACTTGAGCGCAATGGCACATGGGATCTGGTTTCTCTTCCTCCCCGTGTTCGTCCCATCACTTGTAAGTGGGTCTATAAGATTAAGACTCGCTCTGATGGTTCTCTTGAGCGTTATAAAGCTCGTCTTGTGGCTCGCGGCTTTCAGCAGGAGCATGGTCGTGATTATGATGAGACTTTTGCTCCTGTGGCCCATATGACCACTGTCCGCACACTTCTCGCTGTGTCCTCTGTTCGCCACTAGTCCGTGTCACAGCTTGATGTTAAAAATGCCTTTCTTAATGGTGAGTTGCATGAGGAGGCTTATATGCAGCCACCACCTGGGTATTCAGTTCCTGATGGCATGGTTTGTCGTCTTCGTCGCTCTCTCTACGGCCTTAAGCAAGCCCCTCGCGCTTGGTTTGAGCGTTTTGCCTCTATGGTCACTGCTGCTAGTTTTTCACCCAGTGATCACGATCCAGCGTTGTTTGTCCACCTTTCTGCTCGTGGTCGCACTCTTCTTCTTCTATATGTTGATGACATGATCATCACCGGCGACGATTCTGAGTACATTGCCTTTGTCAAGGCCCGTCTTAATGAGCAGTTCCTTATGTCTGATCTTGGTCCTCTTCGTTACTTTCTTGGGATTGAGGTTTCCTCCACCTCTGCTGGCTTTTTTATTTCCCAAGAAAAATATATCCAGGATCTTCTTACTCGTGCGGCTCTTAGTGATGAGCGCACTGCTGAGACTCCTATGGAGCTCAATGTTCACCTTCGTGCTTCTGATGGTGAGCCCTTGTCTGATCCGACACGTTATCGTCATCTTGTTGGGAGTCTTGTGTATCTTGCTGTCACTCGTCCGGATATCTCATATCCTGTCCATATTCTGAGTCAGTTTGTTTCTGCTCCCACTTCAGTTCACTATTGTAACCTTCTTCGCGTTCTACGATATCTTCGTGGCACGATCTCTCATCGTCTCTTTCCCCCCGTTCCAGCTCGTTACAGCTCCAGGCCTATTCGGATGCTACTTGGGCTAGTGATCCTACGGATCGCCATTCACTTTCTTCCTACTGTGTCTTTCTTGGTGGTTCCCTCATTTCCTGGAAGACGAAGAAACAGACTGCAGTTTCTCGTTCGAGTGCAGAGGCCGAGTTGCGAGCTATGGCTCTTCTGACGGCTGAGGTGACTTGGTTACGATGGTTACTGGAGGATTTTGGTGTTTCTGTTACTACACCTACCACCCTCCTGTCAGACAGCACAGGTGCTATCAGTATTGCACGGGACCCCGTGAAGCATGAGCTTACCAAACACATTGGTGTTGATGCTTCTTATGTGCGCGCTGCTGTGCAGGATCACGTTGTTGCTCTTCAGTATGTGCCTTCTGAGTTACAGCTAGCGGACTTCTTCACGAAGGCTCAGACTAGAGCGCAACATGGATTTCATCTCTCCAAACTCAGTGTTGTGGATCCACCATGAGTTTGAGGGGGGGGGGGGGGGGGGGGGGGGGGGGGTGTTAGAGTTATATTAAGTGATGTCTTTTGGCCTTTTACATTCTAGTCTCTTGGCATCCTCTTGTAGCCTTTTGGCATCCTCATGTATGTGTATATATGTTGGCATTGGCCTCCTAATAATATAAGTTGCTATTCCAACATCCACCACTTGTTATGTTAAACTCGAAGGTTAATAGATAGTCAGGCTAAAGAGGTTTCATCACACTCCCATGGGAGGGAGGACGCTGAAGGAATGAAAAAAGTTCTAACAAGTTGCCTGCGTGACTGCTTATTCGTCATCTCCCTGCTTCAAACAACTAACCCGAACACGAAATTTATCAAGTATCACAATCTCTTACCCTCAGCCAGCAGCTTTCCTCAAGATTTTCTTACTTTGGGCATGAGAGAGCACATTTTTATTTATTTAAACATTTACTCTTGTTGCCTAGAATTCACAAGTTCAACTGTTTGCAGTTCCTCGTCCCTTGGCATCTCCGGCCACACAAAATAGGGTCATAAGCTGTAATATTTGTTAGACCCGCCTTCGAACAGTTCCACCATTCAATCATGTACAAGGCAACATGCATGCACAGATGCACTACTCTAATCGTTCCATAATGTAATTAATTTTACACATTGACATGGTCTCCAATATGCTAGTTTGACCACAAATTCCTAAAAATATCTTATGTGAAGTAAAAAAATAGACTATGAAAATATATTTCATAATGGATCTAATGACATTAATTTGGCGTGGTAAATGTCACTACAGAAAAACCAATTTAAGCCAAGGCGAACAGTAAGTCGAGTGTTGCACTCGGCGTAGCGGATACGGCTTAGAATGTTTCGGCTTATGGGCTATGAGCCGAGTGTCAGTTATTGGGCATACTGCTTGTAGGTAAGCCGAGTATAAAGTAGGGACACATGACAAACAAAACGGGATCACGGCCGTTAGCACCCAACGGCCATGCCACGTGGCCCGCCTGTAAGCCGAGCGTTGTTATAAGCCATGAGCCCATGTTTTTAACACTCAGTTTACTGCATAATACAAGGCAACGTGTGTTTTTCCTGTAGTGTGTAGGTGTAAGCACTATTTATTTTGTACAAATGCTAAAATTGATATGTTTTGTAACGGAAGAAGTATAATAATCTGCAATCATACTGACTAGATCTTTCCAATGCCTAAAATTCCAACAAAATGATATGCACCTCCAACATGCATCAAATCATCATGCGGACATCATCTCAGTACACATGATACATGTAACACTTGTTTATCTATATTTCTTCTAGTGCTTTCTGTAGTACCCCATGTCATAGAGTGCCTCATTGGTGTTTTGGGTCGCGCACCAACCTGAGAGCGTATCATTTGTTGTGGGCACCCAGCACGGCTTGCCCATAGCCTGGAAAATCGCAGCCCAGATCTGTCTAGCAAAGACACAACTCATGAGTAGATGATCTATGGTTTCCTCCTCCTGGTTGCACAGCGGGCAATGGTCCTGATGGTCGAGTCCTCTCCTCGCCAGGTGGTCGGAGGTCCAGCAACTATTTTGCAGGGCTAGCCACACAAAGAAACGGCAGCGTAGCGGGCCCCTAGCTTTCCACGTGAACTCCGTCGTTGGATCAGTTTCACGGCCCCAAAACTTTGCTGCATCAGTTGATTTTGTGGTGTAGGTGCCATTCGTCTCCCAGGACCACACGACCTCTTCTTGCCACGTCTGGTCCAGCTCCATGCCGGTAATCCAAGTCCACAAGGCAAGGTACTTCTGCAAGGTAGCTGAGTTTATTTATGGGTCCACATCTTGTGCCCATGCATTATCCTGAAGTGCCCAGGCGACCGTGTAGGTTGATCGCGTTTGGGGCTGCACTCGAGCACGAATGTTAGGAGCAATGTCCGCCACACGGTATCCGCCCAACCATCTATCTTCCCAAAATAGGGTGTTCTGACCATTGCCCACAATCGATCTCGCCGCAGAGCTAACCAGCTGATGTGCCGCAGGCGGTACTTGGATTTGAAATTCAGCCCAAGGTCGTTCCTTGTCACACTTTTGTAGCCACGGCCACCGTGCTTGCAAGGCGGTGTTGAGCCACTGAAGGTTAGGGATGCCAAGACCTCCCGCCCATTTTGGCGAGCACACTTTCTCCGGCCACCAGTGAGGTGTGAGGCCACACCGGCGCGTCCGTGTGCATCTCGTGCGCCACACTTAGATGATCTAATCCTCGCAACCGGCTACGGTTCCTGTAGGGTGTGCAGCAAAATCCTTGCTAAAACTCATGCTGCTTCGTCATGTTTTAAAACTCTCTCACCTCGACCTCCCTCATCCCACTCAAGCATTAAACTTCCGTTAGGAAAGTAGATTTTCCTTTACTGAAAAAAGCACATCATGCCCAAAATAATTATGGATAATTTTACTAGGGGACAAAGTGATTTGAGAAAAATTACAAACAAAGTTCCACATAGAACTTTGTTTTCTATATGAAGAAAAAAGTAATAAGCTTTTCTTAGTAATCGATCCACATTTTTTTCTCAACTAGTACTCTGTCCCTAAGTTGATTTAAGAACAGAGGTAGTACAATATTCCTAAGTTAATTTAAGGTTTGCCCATGACTACAAACCTAAAAATGCCAGTAAGCTTTGTGTCACAGAATGTACGTAGAGGAGTTAGTGGATGACATGTCTGGGTGAGAAGGCAAACAAAATGAAATGGAAAGTTCCATTCGGGGTCGAGCTCCACTATACCCATAAGGTATCGTGTCCTCAATTTATTTCATTTTGTACAAGGGAGATCATTTTGTTTTTACGTGCCTTTCCCTCCCCCCCCCCCCCCACCCCCCTCCCCGGTCGTCTACTTCTGGGTGACACGGAGGCGAATACCTACCTTAGGGCCAGGGAACTACCAACATTCGCCGCCATCGGGTTTTCCTGACACCCTGAATACTCCCCTGCCTACGTCCCGTGACCCCACCCTCCGCTCCTGTCGACTACCACTCCTCCTCACCAACTTCACCTGGCATCAGTCTCCCTCCCGGATCGGGATGCTACGGCGTCGGCCATGGTGGCACGCCGTCCATGCTGTGCTCCGTGAGCGACCTGTTATTCGGCTCCTGAAAGAAATATGCCCTAGAGGCAATAATAAAGTTGTTATTTATATTTCCTTATATCATGATAAATGTTTATTATTCATGCTAGAATTGTATTAACCGGAAACTTAGTACATGTGTGAATACATAGACAAAGAGAGTGTCCCTAGTATGCCTTTACTAGACTAGCTCGTTAATCAAAGATGGTTAAGTTTCCTAACCATAGACATGTGTTGTCATTTGATGAACGGGATCACATCATTAGAGAATGATGTGATGGACAAGAGCCATCCGTTAGCTTAGCACTATGATCGTTTAGTTTATTGCTATTGCTTTCTTCATGACTTGTACATGTTCCTATGACTATGACATTATGCAACTCCCGAATATCGGAGGAACACTTTGTGTGCTATCAAACGTCACAACGTAACTGGGTGATTATAAAGATGCTCTACAGGTGTCTCCGATGGTGTTTGTTGAGTTGGCATAGATCGAGATTAGGATTTTTCACTCCGATTGTCGAAGACATATCTCTGGGCCCTATCGGTAATGCACATCACTATAAGCCTTGCAAGCAATGTGACTAATGAGTTAGTCACGGGATGATGCATTATGAAACAAGTAAAGAGACTTGCCGGTAACGAGATTGAACTAGGTATGATGATACCGACGATCGAATCTTGGGCAAGTAACATACCGATGACAAAGGGAACAACGTATGTTGTTATGCGGTTTGATCGATAAATATCTTCGTGGAATATGTAGGAGCCAATATGTCGGGGATATACCCCGCGGCGTAAACCGGCCGGAAGTATAACCCGGCCGGACTAGGCGTTTCATTGGTAAACCGCTAGAGGATTGGCGGTTTACATGATTAGCGGTGTAAACCGGCCGGAGGTTAACCCGGCCGGACTTGGCAGATTATCTGAAGACCCCGCTGACACTTGGCGAGTTACTGGCGACCCGCCTTGACCTGGCGGTTTACAAGCAACCCACCTGGTTATTATGACTCACTGGTGATCCGGCGTGCGGGACAGACAGATGACAAGGCCGAAGACCCAGAAGGCCGGTTCACGTTTAATGGTGGGCCGGTTTAAGAGGAAAGGCAGGAGGAATATTATCTTACAAGGAGCTAAGACCTGGACTTGTATCCGGTTTGTATTAGAGATAGACTAGTCCTAATCCTAATAGGATTCTACATGTAACCCGTCCCTCCAACATATATAAGGAGGGGCAGGGCTCCCCAAAAGGGACAAGTTCCACAAGTTGGACAAGTTAGGTTTAGACAATAGCTCTCGAGATAGAGCACTCTTGTAATCGTGATCATCATCATCAATATCAATGAAGCAGGATGTAGGCTTTTACCTCCACTGTGAGGGGCCGAACCTGGGTAAAACATCACATCTCTCATCCCGCTCAACCCCTCTCAAGCTACCACATAGATGTGTTGGCCTCACGACTAAGTCCTGACACTAAGGACATCTGCCGTGACAATTCCACGACAGTTGGCGCCCACCGTGGGGCACGCGCACGATGGTGTTGAGTTCTTGGAGGGATATATCTCAGTTTTAGGGATCGAGGAGTTCGCGATGGGTTGGATGGAAAAAAGCCGGCGTAGAAGACATCCGATGAACAGTCAAAGCGATATATACAAGATTTGAGATCAAGAGAAAATTAGGGTTGCATCAGATGTGCCGCCGCTGCTGTAAGTCGAAGACCTGTCCGAGATCGATCAGCGCAAGAATCAGATCACCGAGACCAACAAGAGTACAAGGAAAAGAAAAGAAAACGATAATGTTAACGCCCACACGTGTGGGCTTCACCACCCCGACCACACGCAAGCATCACCGTTAGCAGGTGTGTGCACGAATCTTGGAACAAACCAGGTGGTTTTTTGTGCCACGTAGGATGAGGCGCGTGTGCGGTGTGCGAGTAGGTTCGCCCGCACGTTCGTTGCCACCCTGCGGTCAGCGGTTGCCATCTGAGTCATGCGGTGGAACTACAATGCGCCCGCACGCCACGCTTCGACTGCGGTTGACGTCGCACGCCTCTGCCCCCTCTCCCTCACACTTCCATTTACTCACCCACACCATAGTTACCGGCAGAACCCACTCGCATTTCAAACCATCGAAGGAGAAGGCGAGGGGAGAAGGCGACGGCGGAGGCGGAAGAATCGACGGTGTTCGGGACCGTCGGTGGTACTCGCCGGAACGGAGCGGCTCGCCGGAGCGCCTACGGGTTGAAGGTACTGCTCGCTGCAACCCTTGCATTCCCTTCCTGCATTTCCTCCCCTTCCCTCCCTGTTCGATTCCTCGATCGAGATTCGTAGAAATTCAGGCGATTCGCCGATGCGTCGGCATTCCTGCCGGCGCCGAAGTCGTCTGATAGCCGCTTTTGGTTGCACTGGTCAGTTTCATCGCAGGCGCGGCGGCGGCATCGTCGGCGTGGTTCTGCCTGTTCGGAGGCACGAACTAGTATTGCCTATGGATTGAGCAGGTGTCTCCCGGGGTTGTTTTTGATGTGCGTTGGTTCGATTTTGTGTTTGCAGTCAGTTCGTGGGAGAATTTTGAGGGCGAATTTGAAGTCGAGGTAGTTCCCATTGAACCCTATCTAGTTAGTTTGGTTTTGAAAATGCAGTATGAGGCGAACTTGATAGTTACATTAACTATCATGTTTATGCGACCACTAACTCCCTGAAAAAATTTGATAGTTGCCACAAACGTGTTTCCCCTTGCGGCAACAAATTACTGAAATGATTGTGTTAGTTGCCACATGTAAGCTTTCTCACATGGCAACTATTTTTTCATTCAATGACTGTGATAGTTGCCACACACACGCTCTTCCATGTGGCAAATAATTTTGCTGAAGTAATGTGATAGTTGCCACGCACACGCTTTTTCTCCGTGTGGCAACTAAGATTTGCTGAATTCCTGTGTTAGGTGCCATAATCATGCTATTTTCATTGCGGCCAGTGTTTTTCCGAATGATATGTGATAGTAACCACACTGTGATAGTTGCCACAATCGGTAGTCAATGTACATTCACGAGCCAACTGCACTGGATGGCAACCACTGTGCACATAAAGTGTGCCTGTTGCCACCTGGATAGTATATTCATGTGGCAAATAGAGTGTGAACACACTGTCTGTTGCCATTCTGCATATAAGACAATGTGGCAAATTGGTTGCATAATGTGGCAACCAACTTTGCATATCAAATGTATCAGATGCCATACATATGCTTTGCATGTGGCAAGTTTTTGCTGACCTCTTTGCATTTACATTTCCACCATGACAATTTGGTCTGTTCCCATCTCAGCAGAATGGCTCGTGGTGATCGTCAAAACGACGATGATGATTTCATGGATCCACCACAGCGTAATCGGGCAACTGGGCGAAGAAAAGAGGGTGATGAGGTAAATGTTCATACATCCCCCTTCCTCCTGCTGTATGTTAATGGTTGACAACCTTGAGCTTAAAGTCGTCTGGCACGAACTAAAATTTATTTACATTGCAAAACGCGGCAACAACTGATCTCTTTTTTGCAAAAAACATGGCAACAACTGATCACTTTATGTCTGTTTTTTGCAGAAGAAGAAACGTATTCGTAACAGAGCCTCCCAAGAACGACTGACTGCGTTGACTGGCAAATTCAGCGACGATCAGAAGGGGGCTGCTGCTGAGATGGGTATGCAGTCTATGATGGCTGTCCGGTGCACGAACCTTGTCAACCCTGTATGCGATTGGCTTGGTGAGATCTACGACCCCGCCTACAGAGAATTCGTGATTCCGGGACGCGGAAGACTACCGCTGAATGAGGAATCCGTGTTCTGCACATTGGGTGTGCCCCATGGACATATCAAAGTCCCGTACGAGGTCAACAACGAGATCGAGGAAGCGCTATTCCCCCGTTTGTTTCCTGGGTTGGAATCCATGCCGAACACGACTGCAGTGGCAGATTCGTTGGAGGCCATGACGACGCACGGAGATGTTTTCAAGATGAAGCTACTTATGTACCTCATCTCAGCCGTTTTCGCGCCGACCACTTCTCTTCGCCCAAGCAACAAATGCTTCCCCATCCTGGTGAATGATCTATCTTTACTACATTATTTTTCCTTCAATTTTTTTGCTCCGATGTCATGTGCAAGCTAGTCACTGACAGTTTTTTTTGTTGTTTTTTCCATTGGAATTCTGACGCGGCAAGTCCTTGTCCTGAATTTTATGCGGTGCAGGCGAAACTGAAAGATGTGAAGAACATGAACTGGTGTAAGTTCATTGCCGACTTCCTGCATGATGCATTTGCAAGCAAGGTGTACCAGAAGGGTTGTCGACTGCATTTAATGGTATTTTTTTACCGGTCCTTTATGTGAACACTATTTTTTAACACATCATTATTCATGCATGTCAACATGATCATAACAAGATGGCAACTGCCATGTTGATTATGTGGCAACTGCCATCATGACTATATGGCAACTGCCATCATACTGTGATGGCAACTACCAACATTACAACATGGCAACTGCCATCACCCTATGATGGCAACTAGCACATGCAGATGGCATATCTTCAGAAAATACCATATATTTTATCTTGTTATTTGTCGCAAAATACCATGACCGCAACTGATTTTTCTTTCTTTTTAAAATGGTTGTACATCAGCTCATGTACGTCGACTGCCTTGATCTGTCCACCGTGGACTTCACTGGGACAGGAGGCCCGCCGCCTGCGCACAAGTTTGCTATTTCTGCGTGGACTATCGATGCTGTCAAGGCTGTGCTTGCTGCAGACAGGGTAACTGATAGCAAATATGGTAAACTGCAGGTTAGTTCTGTTTTTTTGCAACACATGAACTGCTAGTCAGTGTTCTTCATTCTCTCTCTTATATCGTTTGCTACTTTTTTTTCTTTCTCCCCAGCTGATGGCCAAGCATTCTATAGACTACAGCGTGTTTGGGGGGCCTCAAAACTTTGAAAAGTGGATGGACGTGCACTCAGCTCCGTCTTGTCCTTCAGAGGTAATCAAAAGATATACATATATGGTTTGCCGTGGAGTATTTTTCGATGTCGTGCAAGTGATTGCAATACAGGGTTGTCATTGATGCCTCTTTGTTTTGTGTACACGCGAGGGCACCTGTTGAGCAGCTAATAGGGCAGTTTGCATCTGGAATGACTGGCTTGCTCGGGAAGTTGGTTGAGGGGTGGACGTCCCTCAGTGGCTCTGACGGCGACGCGGTTGCGAGGCAATTCACTTCATTCGTCCCAGAACGTACACACCGGCCAACCGGTTGCCGTGGCCGGTATGACTACAACAGTTCCCAGGAGCCCGCTGACACACAAGATGAACTAGGTGGAGACGCTGGTCTCAGCAAGGATGACGATGATGTCATGGATAATGTGCAAGAGGACACCGATGATGATGAACACGCTGAAGTTCGCGCGGGTGGTAACAAGGGCAAGGATGCAACAGATGTCCCCCAACCGGATAAAGTCAAACAACACACGGCTGTGAGAGGCGAAGGGGTTTTGCCATCAAAGATGGGGATGGCTCCAGAGGGTGCTGGGCAAGTTTCTGCTGGCAAGAGGTCTAGGACCGACCCTGTAGCTGCCAGGAAGAGGTTTGACTTTCATCTTAGCTTTTTGCTTTGTCTATTTTCTTCGAACAGACTCATCCTCTTCTTTGCACTTGTGTTCTTTCAAACGCGGCAACGAGATTGCTGTCTGACAATTGCCACCTCTTTTTTTGACCTCCATCTCATACGTGCAGCGAGCCGACAGCTGGTGGACGAGCAATTACGAAGAAACAGGCGCCAACGCCAACCCGTGTTTCTGCTCGGTTGAACAAAGGTGCCCCCATTGCCGGTGATACCACTTCCACCAGGACATCTCCTCGCACGACGACAACCAACACCGGGGATCCTGTCGTGTTGCCAGACCTGAGGAAGGCAGTCAGGAAGTAGGTTTCTTCATCCGCTTTCATTGACATAGCGCTATATTTTTTTGATTCTCCAATGCATTCGTTTAGCTTGTCACATTGTCTTCTGTCATCGCCCCCCCCCATGTGGCAACCGCTGTTTTACCAAATGATATTTTATTTACTTTCTAAACATGTGGCAACTTCTATTTTTGTTTTTCACATGGCATTTGGAATGTAGGCCAAATGGTAACTTTAATGTACCTTATGGCAACTGCCATCTTTTTACCGTTGTCTTGTGAGCTCATCCCACGCCTAGGTTTGAAATTGCATTCATGGCAGATCAGACATTTTTATCATTCTTTCAAGGTTGCTAACATGGCAACTGCTAGTTATGACACATGGCAACTGACGTTCCCCTTACATGGCAACTGCCAGCTTTTCCACCTGTTTTTCCATTTTCTTAAGATTTCTACCAAGGCAAACATAATTTTGTTTCATTTTTAAATACCTTTTTCATGCGCTTCATTTTTTTTGCAGGGTGAAGAAGACTACTACGCGTGGGTCCAAGCATATCAGTAAGGACCCGCTCGAACGCATGCATTCAAAGTTGTCAACAGGGGGCAACTCAGATGTACAGGAGGCACCAGTCGACAATACTGCTGCTGCACCGTTGACCGCTCCCACCAATTATGATGCAAGTGGCAGACCATCTCCGCCGGCTGCAGATGTGCAGCCTACAACAACAGGCATCCGTACATCGGGGAGTGACGAGTCGGTATCTGCCAGGACAGCTGAAATACTGCCAACCCTTCTGGCAATGAAGGATGCTGCTGTGAGTCATGCCACCCCATCAGCAAGCGTTGAAGTGGACGCTCCCGAGACGAACCTAGGCAAGGAAGATTCCCGCTCATCTGACACTGATTCCAAGCGCGTGCGCAGTGGCACTCCTGTGTCCATGACAGAAGCGGTCGAGGCGGCAGTTCACAAGGACATGCCATCTACAGGTGAGAGTCCTGGCACAATAGCTCCAGCTCCTGGCGGTGCAGATACTGCTAAGGCGACTGTTTCGCGTGTTGGTCTACCACCTAGGCGTCGTAGCCCCCGCAAGCAACCAACAGACATACCGAACGCACCGACAGTAGCCAGGAGCAGGAGAGATGAGTCTGGTTTTGTTCCTGCGTCCACACTGTTCCCGCCACCTGCCAAAAGCAATGTGACGGAGAAACCTGAAGACCGGAGCACAACTGATGCAGGTGTCAAGCCGGGCACGAGCGACGCAGGTGAACACCCGGAGCAGACTGCGCCTTTTCCTGAAGTGGAAATCCCCAGCATAAATCTGCGCACTTCCAGGCTCCTAGTCAATGTCGGTGTCCCCTACAGCCCAAACAAGAAGATTGTCATGAAAGCTACGGTTGATACCACTGACAACACGCCCCGCCCTGCAAATAAGGACGATCATTCTGCAGCTGCCGATTCAGATATGTTTGTTGATCTTTCACCCTTGGATTCTGCCCCGCAAGTCGTTCATGGTCCGGCCAGCAGGAATGAGAGGCACCCAATGGCCTTTACCCCACCGAGTTTCAACCTTGGCATCAGTCAAGATCAACCGGTTGTGCAAAATCCTATGCCAGTTGCCTTTGCATTCCCAGGAGGCATGCCTGCAATGATGGCGCAGCCAATGGTCGAGGGCAGGAAGGCTGTCAAGTTCGCAGAGCCGATTGTGGCGGGTACACTTTCCATGTCCATATGATTTTTCTTGCACACGTCTGTGTAGTTTCACTGTTGTCCCAATCATATTTTTTGTTTTGGGGGGTTCTCACTTGTGATGGCAACTGACATGCGATGACATGGCAACTGGATTTGATGCACCGTGTCACCTACTTTTTTTTCTGCCATGTTGCATTTTACATTTGGGCAACCATGTGGCAACTGAAGTTGATTCGATATGGCAACCGTAGTCTCCGTAACATGGCAAACACAATGCATCACACATGGCAACTGGAATTGATTCAACACCATGTCACCTGCATTTTTTTGTTTCCATGCTGCATTTTTTCATAAAGCAATCACATGGCAAGTGCAGTTGACACAACATGGCAACTGTAGTTGCTGTGACATGGCAACTACATTCCAACTAGATGGCAACTACATTCCAACTACATGGCAACTGTAGTTGCTATGACATGGTCACTACAGCTGGATCACACATGGCAACTGCCCCACTTTTTCCTACCTACAACTCACATCATGCACCCCATCTTTTCTCACAATCCATCTGCTTTTGATTTCCTAGGTATCCTAACCCACTTTTTTTTATCACTGCAGCCACACCCGAGGAGATTTCACCGTCTCTTGAAGAAACTTACGGCATGCTTGAGGAGGCAGCATTGCAGAGGAAGTCCTCACGAGGGCAAGGGCAATCAAGTTCCAACGTGCCTGCAGACACGGTATCTGAGGATACCATTAGGAGTGCCACTCCTGGTTCTGTGAGGCAGCAGAGGGTAGTGCACCCACCTCCCGCGGAAGACTACGAGCCCGAATTCAGGGCCACTAAAGAACAGACCCAGCTGTACGATATCGTCAAGCGGTTTGGAAATGCGAGGTCCAGCGGCAAGCACATGAAGGAGCTGAAAGCGTAAACGACCCACACCCCATAACATCTCATTTTGCTTTGCTCCTTTTTTACCATTCACATCCTTCGTACTTTCTATGTTATATTGTTTTAGTTCTTTCATAATTTTTTTTTACTTAGTAGGCATGATCCTTCCATGTTATATTGTTTTCATACAGCTCATGTTTGGACAGAACCAAAGTCATTCAATGCGGAGCGACGTACGTCGACCTTGGTGATCTTGCTGAGTCCGTGAGGCCAAACGGCAAAATGTCGACGAACGTAGTTGCATGCGGTATTGACTACATCAACAACCACACCGATGTGTGCGCCGACAAGACAATCATGCATTACAGTGTGACCTGCAAAATATGGGACGGTGACTTCCACCACAAAATCCTGAGGAAGAACTTTGCCCAACACGGTGATTTCAAGATCACAATGAAGAAATATGTGAGTACTCCTTCAATGTCTGCACTTTTTTTTCACAAGGTGTGCTTTTTGTTGCCATCATATGCAGTTATCTTTTACGTGGCAGCTGTTTTCATCTGGCAACAGCTGCCATGCACACTGACTTATTTGATTTTTGCATGCCGCGCAAACTATGTGGCAACTTGACAGTAAAATACATGGCATACTTTTGTTCACACATGGACGGCAACTTTATTTCAACTACCCCCACCCATAACCAGAGTTTTTCTACGTGATTCTAATTCCTTTGTCCCTCTGCTGTTCTTTACGCGAACACTGATTCTCATTTTCCTCACTTTTTTAAATGCAGGTCATGTTCCCCATGTTCCAGGAGCTTTCACCACATGACCCACACGACAAGTGTGGTCACCACTACGTGTTCTGTCTTGACCTAAAGAACCAACGTGTTGAGGTGCTTGATTCAATCCGTTCGGAAGATGATGCAGACCTCACCACGCATGCTGAATTCCATTAAGAACCTCAAAGAGACATGGCACCGTCACTATGAACACTCAATGGTCCAGATCAGTCATTTCCCGACTGAGTATGTGGCGACTACAAAGCAAGGGAACACGGAATTCCTTCCTCCCTTTTCGTCTGCCATTTTACATCAATCCAATTCCTGTTTTGTTTGTCAGATCTTAAATTGAAGTCTGTCTTTTGTTACGTCTGAGCTCTTTGCGTGGTCACGTTACTCTTTTCCTCGTGCAGGACGGACTGTGGCTTTCATGCGCTGGAGTACCTTGTGAAGTGGGAAGGCAGAATTGTCCCCGCTATCACAGCTGCAACGGTCGTTGAGCTCCGGAAAATCCACACATGGAACTGGTTGACGAATGAAGATTTCAACAAGCGGGCGGGAGCACGCGAGTTTGTGCAGGAAGCTGTCAAGAAAGTCACCAAGAAGTACAAGTGATCACGTGGCGTCACAGACCGGACGCACACCTTACATTCTGTTGCCGAGGAATGTAAGGTATTATCTCGTTGTTTATCGTTGAAAACTATGTTTGTGTGCTATGTTGTGGCTACAACCCCGCGTAGGCTACTACGTAGTGGTGGTGTGCGAGTGACATTTGAATAGTTTCATGTAATATATGTGTGGACGTGAACCTGCTTTTAGGAGTAATTATTACAATGGTTTCGTCGTTTCTAGCACCGGTTTGATGCTTTGAACGCGTCTACGATGTTTTAAAAACGATGGCAAATGTAGTTCATCAGACATGGGTAGTGGAAGTCATTGTCGTTTTACATTTTTGGCTGTTTTTCTTCTTCATTTTCATCGGTAACTGCACGGGGGTAGGTTGATCATGCAGCCACAACGTTTTTGCTGGGGTTTATGCACGTTACGCTGTTTTCCAACTTGTTTCCCATATACTTGCACACAACACACTACGTGCCGTAAACCGCGTCGTTTTTGTAATGTGAATACATGCCATGTAGAGTCATCAGGAATACCATGGCATATGTCCAGTACATCTAACATGGCAGATACAGTACAAACAACATGGCAGCTCTAGCATAATTAACATGGCAACTACAGCACAACTAAGATGGCAGATCCAGTATAATTAACATGGCAGATCCACTACAACTAGCATGGCATATTCAGTACAAAACAGCATGGCATATTTAGCATAAATTAGCATGGCATGTTTAGTATCAAAAATCATGGCAGACTAACTACACATAACATGGCAAATTAAATGCATACATCATGGCAGATTAAGTACCCATAACATGGCAACTGCATTTAACCATTCAATGAATTTTCCCTTGCACTTCTGATGCCCCTGAAGAGTTATTCCCCCAATTGTTTTAAAAAAGAATTCTCAACATGTAGGGTACAAAACAAAATGTCCACAACGCCAAAATTTTTGCTCATGGATTGGCCACCCCTTTCTTCGTTTTCTTGTGTTTTGCTTGGATCTCCAATCCCGACTTGTACCTTATCTCTCTTGGACGACCCTTTGTGATGGAACGGGGTGGGTTCCTGACCTTGGTCTGTGTGCTTGCTGTTCCAGATCCTATCTCCGAGTTTTCAGACGACGGCCCCGTGGATGAAGGCACGCTTGATGTGCGGGGGAACTGGTGTAAGGCTTCCTCGGCTTTCCTCTTCTTGATCTCATCAAGCTCTCTTTTGAGTGCTTTCCTGTGTTTTTCTGCGACTCTCGCTATGTCATCACTCTTGCACGCTTCATCAATTAGCTCAGCATAGTTCTTTGTCAGCACAACGTGCCTCACGGCTTCCAATGTTGACTCTGGTCTCTCGTCATGCACAGCCAGAACTGCGTGTGTTGTTTGCGGCGCCAACGCATCGTCAGCGTCCCAAGTCCATCGCCGCCTTATGAAATGTCGGGGCATCCGTGTCACAGCGTTCACGTCCATTACTTTTAGTATGTGACAGCACACAATGCCGTCCCGTTCGAACTTGCAGCATTGGCAGTAGAACTCGCCTTCGCCTATCGAGGCTGTGACGAAGTAGTTCCTTCCTTTGTCCGGGTCTTCAGGTTCTGAATCTGACATGCCCAAAATAGAACACACCTTGAACGTACGTTCGTCCACCTGGAAAGCCGTGAACATGCTGGCACGCTTTATTTCTTCCTGGAATCTGCATTTTTTGTGTGTTTTCTGTTAAACTATTGTGGGCTTTTTTCTTGCAGCACCTTATGTTGTCATGGAAAATAGATATACATTTTGTTCGAACATGGCAAACGTAATTCATTGAACATGGCAAATATAGTATGTTGAACATGGCAAATGCAGTACGCTATACATGGCAAATGCAGTACAATAGACATGGCAACTGCATTTTCAACAAACATGGCAGATGCATCTTATTTAAACATGGCAACTGCATTTTGCTAAACATGGCAACTAGAGTTTATTAAACATGGCAATTGCATTTCAGCAAACATGGCAGTTGCATTTTAGTAAACATGGCAATTGCATTTCAATAGACATGGCAACAACATAACATTTTCCATTTGACACTAGCATTTGCACACCAACATGTCCAGTGGAAGTACATTGCATTAAACATGGCAACTGCATTTTCATTGAACATTGAAACTGCATCCGGGTAAGCATGAAAAACATAATTTCTATTGAATATGACAACTGCATCTGAGTAAGCATGGCAAACAGTACTTTATTAAACATGGCAACCGCAAAATCATGGCAACTGCATCGCACTCTATAAGGCACATACTGACTTGGTGCTTTTTCTGCAAATAAGACTGTAACGCAACTGACTTACTTGTTAAAGATCTTGTTGGTGTATATCTTGCTCATTTGCCTCTCCATCAGTAAGTACGTTAGCAATTTTGGCTGCTTTAGCGCGGTGTTCGCTTCTTGCTGCAGCTCAGATCCCAGAATTTTTTGTTGCAAAGCTGTGTACTGTTTGGCAAACTGTAGCAATGAGTTGCCAGGACTAACGTACCGCTTCAAAACAGCATTGAATCCCTCGCTGCGCTGCGTAGTCTGCAGAAAGGGGAAGAAGCACTGCATGAAGTAGGCCGGCACCCAGTACATTCGCTTCTCCCACAGGCTTACAAGAGTCTCGTTGTCTTGGACTTGATGTGTTTCAGTCATGGCCATCCAGCTCCTTTCAAACTCCTCCACCATCAAGCTGTGGTCCACGCACAGTTCGAATGCCTTGTGCAGCTCTGGACGGTCAGCAAAGAACGGTCCTAGCCTCTCCTCAGCCTTCTTTATAATGTGCCACCTACAGTGCCTGTGCACTGCCAACGGAAAGACCTCCTCTATGCCTGCACGCATGCTGAAATCCTGGTCCAGTATTATGTTCATCGGAGCAAGTCCATCCATGCACTCCAAGAAGGTCTTGAACAGCCAAACGTACCCATCCGTGTCTTTTCGTTCCGGACGAGCCCACAGCCGAACTGCAATGACTGATTGTGGTTATTTATCCCTATGAACGGAGCGCACGGCATCTTGTACATGTTGGTGAGGTACGTCGCGTCGAATGAAATGCAATCTCGGAAATGTTTGTAGGCTCTCCTTGCAGCACCATCCACCCAATACATGTTCCTGAAACGGTCCTCATCGTCCAACCTTATCCTGTAGAAGAAATCTGCATCTTCTTTGGCTTTCTCATCGAAGTAGGCAATTGTGGCCTCTATGTCTGCCAACTTGCTCTCTCTACGGTACCTTGCCCGTAGGTTTGTGACGTCAGCTGGTATGTACGGCATGCTACTCAGAGTCCCCTTTTTGCTGTGGATGAGAGATAGTATCTGCACCATTCTCGATGGACCGACGTTACAATCATGTAGCTGCTTTACGAATTGCCTTTCGACGGGGGTGAACCCTCTGTGGGCGGTCAGAAATTTCACCAGGTCGAACTTCTTTATCTGTTGGTGGTTGTGCTCGTCAAAATACTCATTGACCACCCACTGTGCTCCATCTACGTTTAGCTTACACCGGACAGGGCACTCAGTCTTCTGAATGATACCTCTCTTTCGTTCCGGAACGACAGGCGCATCGCCTTTCCCCTTCTTGTTCCTGCGTGCCTTGTGGCACCTCATCTCACCTCTACTGTACTCGTTAGTTTTCTTAATTTTCCTATGGTACTCTGTGTTGACCGCAAACCCATGGAACTTTGCATATGTCTGATAGTATTCCTTTGCTGCTTCGAATGACTCAAATCTCTGCCCAATGTACGGCGGCTGAGGCACCACGATATCTGATTGCCCACCATCTTCATCCCCTTGCGCGTCGTCGTCAGTTTCATCGTTCACTTCAGTATGGGCGGCAGTCCCATCTACCTGAGAGTTGCTAGTGCTTGTGTTCAAAGGGGTGCTTGCCGGCATTGCTGGAATGATTGCCATTCCCGACTCTGACTCGAAATTGTTTGCGGCATGTTTGTCTGCTGTCTGGTGGAACGCGTCTTCCGTGCGCTCAGAGCTCCCCGCAGTAGATGTGCCGGCGCCGCTGTGCATTGTAGTTGTAGGTTTTGTAACAAGGAAAAACAGGTACGAGATTAAGAATTTTGTGTTGGATAACATGTGGATCGCAACGGATCACACCATCTTCGAGTGATTTTCCATGACATCTTTTACAGACAACAAGCCGTCAGTCTGTTGGTGGTCATTTTTATGGCAGCTGTAGGTGTGCAGACATGGCACCTACTGTTCAACAAACATGGCAACTGAAGTTGCATCGGTAGGGCAATCGCAGTTTGTTATTAGATGGCAATTGCAGTTGTCATGAAATGGCAACTGCAGCTTTTCCTACATGGCAACTGCAGGTGTGCAGAGATGGCAAATGTTGTGTTTAATACATGGCAACCGTAGAAGACCAGTCATGGCAATTTTTGTAGTTGTCAACTATGCTCCTTGTGCTGACTGAGCATCTGCATCTTCACTATGTTTATGGACTCACCTGTGTACGACGTCGATGGCAGGTACATGGGTGCTGCCCGATTCCACATGCTGCACGAAGGCTCTGCATTTTACACCTGTGATAACTCGTGAGTCCTTTTGCCATCTTTTTTTCATGTTCATTTTTCATGTCCACACCATTATGTGCTCTTTTTTCGTTTTTGCATTACCTTGATTAGCCATACTAGCTAGTTGGACTTGGCTGCCCGTACATTTCTCAGCGTTAGCGCCTTGTGACTGCACTTGCCACGGGGCCCCCCTAAGAGTGTTCTGGTCATAAGAACCTGCAAGACAAATGACAGTGCACGACATAAGTAGAATGTCATGTCCATCTTCGCGAAGATGGCAAATGTTTCTCTTCATTTTTTAGCACGCATCGTACCTACGCCACTGTTCTAGCAGCGGCAGCAACGGCCCTGCAGAGATGAGCTGACTGTACTCTGATGCATCGAAAGGTGGCGGCGTTTCTGGCCTTTGAGAACCCCAATCATCTGCACCATCTTCGTGATTCATTCTTTTCCGTGTCTCGCTTCTGTTCTGATGTGCTCTCAATCACTGGATGAACAAGAAGGCATCAACAATCCAAATTTTTTTTATCATTGTGCTGCTTGCATGTAGAAGTTAACACGTCAGTTGTATCACATTTTTCATGCGTTGGCAACCAACATATCATGGCTAGTAGGACATGCACATCCACTATCCTTTTCTAAAATCTGGTGCTAGCTATCCGTTTGATTCGATGGCATCAGGCTCTACAATAGGATGGCAAGCAATAAGTTGACATGGTGGCAGTTGACGACAATGACAGGTGGCAACTGACGTTATACACCAATGGCAATTAATTTTCACACCCCCCATTATTCCAAATTTATCAATTATCTCTCCCTTTTTATGGATTCCTGCACATCCATTCATTCACCAACTAGGAGCATCAACCTACTGAGAACTCACGGTTATCTCTAGCGTACTACATGGCAGATCTAGTGTATTCTGCTTGGCAACTGCGAAGTCACACAACGTATGTAGTGTTTTAACCCTGTAGGATGGATCTAGTTGCCAACTTCGTCGGTAATTTTGCAATTTTCTGCCCAGAAGGAGGATGAGAAACAGTAGGGAGATCGGGAGATTCACCTGCTTTTAGCTGGTCGTCTCTGGAGGGCGTTGTTGGAGTGGGGGTTGGGGGGGTGAGATGGGGTGGGGGGAGATAAGGGGTGTGGTTTGCGGTGGGAGCGCCCTACAGATCCTCCCTGGTTGCCATGGCAACCAGAGATGGCCGGCGACGGAGGTCGGGGTTCGACAAGCGGGGGGCGAGGGCGCAGACGAGAGAGGGGACGGGTCGGAGGCCGGGAACGGCTGGGTCGTGCGGGCAGCGGCTCGTCTGGCCCGGACGAGGCAGTGCGGGCGGGGTTGCCACGCACCGGACGTGCGGGCGCGCTTTTGTGCACGCGGACGGGGTCGTGCGGGGCGGTTCCCGTCCATGCCACACGATGCGTGCGGGCGGGTCGCCCTCCACGCCACACGTGTGGCAGTTATCAGCTCCCAAAGAAAAAAGAGTTTGAGCGTTCTGTACGCCTGGCAAGTGGGACCGTCATTTTCTCCTACAACCTATTTTGCCTGCGCGTCAAATCTCGAGTTGGTTTTAGTGCTACTTCCAAGCCGTACAACATCCATCAACATTATCTTCTTCTTTGATATCGGTTTGCTATCTGGACACGAGGGACCAAGCCGTACAGACTATATGGAGTACTACTCCCTGGCGTAATGATCGAGTCAAGTGAATTTGCACTTTCTAAATATTCATTTGATTCAAGGGGAGGAAAACCTACAAAGGCACAGATTCCCAAGACAATTATTGCTCAAAAGGTTCATCTCACGTGAAGGATTAGGCTGATTCACTATCCGTCAATTGCCAAAGCCATGTTCGGTCTGCTCAAAAAAGATCAAGCTCAAAAAAAATAGGAAAAAGAAAAGAAGGAAAGGTCAAAGCAACTACGACCCGGAAAGGAAGTGGATGGAGTTTTGGATTCGGGCTCTGCTGCTTCCGAAGACTCCTACGACCCGAAATCAGTCGATACGAGGATAAATCATGGCAGCAAAAGAAAGGCTAGCGGCGCAGGTCAAATCCACCAAGTTGTCACTGCTATTGCTTTTTTAGACGTGAGGGCAAAGGAATAAAGAAACAAGCATCATTGCATGTCACGAGTCCCTAGGTTTAATGGAAAACTACTCTGGATGGAAGACAAAGAATACTGATACTAGCGCATCAATTGCTAGTAGTAATACCACCAAAGTTGGCAGGCACAGGGGGAGGACGCGTTCACGTTTGCACACATATAGGCTGCATAGCCAGCGCAACCGCGCTTCAAGGGTCTCCACTTGTTCGTCCAAAGTCCAAACCGACGGGACACGTGACAGAAGCTTATGCGCAAGGGACGGCCAGGCCGCCAGTGCACATAGCAGTATAGGCTCATGTGGATATCCATTAATACAAATTTTGTGCATTTCTGAAGGCCTCAAGGGAAGAGTCCACTACAGGGTACAGACTCGCCTGCCCGGCTGGTGCCGCTTCACTCTGCCGACACAGGCGGGTCACCACAACCACAAGCTAACTCCGCCGCCTTGAGCCGCCCCCTGCTCCATTGACTCGCCGTGACTTGCCATGTTTAAGCCGCTGTTGCCTGAGCCGTCACCTCTGTCAAGAGCCGTGGCAGCACTGCTCCATCTTTGTCTGTCCGATAAAAAATCAGGTGATATTCATCCAAGTTTGATCGATAATGTTAACGCCCACACGTGTGGGCGTTCACCACCCCGACCACACGCAAGCATCACCGTTGGCAGGTGTGTGCACGAATCTTGGAACAAACCAGGTGTTTTTTTGTGCCACGTAGGATGAGGCGCGTGTGCGGTGTGTGAGTAGGTTCGCCCGCACGTTGGTTGCCACCCCGCGGTCAGCGGTTGCCATCTGAGTCGTGCGGTGGAACTGCAATGCGCCCGCACGCCACGCTTCGACTGCGGTTGACGTCGCACGCCTCTGCCCCCTCTCCCTCACACTTCCATTTACTCACCCACACCACAGTTACCGACAGAACCCACTCGCATTTCAAACCATCAAAGGAGAAGGCGAGGGGAGAAGGCGACGGCGGAGGCAGAAGAATCGACGGTGTTCGGGACCGTCGATGGTGCTCGCCGGAATGGAGCGGCTCACCGGAGCGCCTGCGGGTTGAAGGTACTGCTCGCTGCAACCCTCGCATTCCCTTCCTGCATTTCCTCCCCTTCCCTCCCTGTTCGATTCCTCGACCGAGATTCGTAGAAATTCAGGCGATTCGTCGATGCGTCGGCGTTCCGGCCGGCGCCGAAGTCGTCTGATAGCCGCTTTTGGTTGCACTGGTCAGTTTCGTCGCGGGCGCGGCGGCAGCATCGTCGGCGTGGTTCTGCCTGTTCGGAGGCACGAACTAGTATTGACTATGGATTGAGCAGGTGTCTCCCGGGGTTGTTTTTGATGTGCGTTAGTTCGATTTTGTGTTTGAAGTCAGTTCGTGGGAGAATTTTGAGGGTGAATTTGAAGTCGAGGTAGTTGCCATTGAACCCTAGATCTAGTTAGTTTGGTTTTGAAAATGCAGTATGAGGCGAACTTGATAGTTACATTAACTATCATGTTTGTGCGACCACTAACTCCCTGAACAAATTTGATAGTTGCCACAAACGTGTTTCCCCTTGCGGCAACAAATTACTGAAATGATTGTGTTAGTTGCCACATGTAAGCTTTCTCACATGGCAACTATTTTTTCATTCAATGACTGTGATAGTTGCCGCACACATGCTCTTCCATGTGGCAAATAATTTTGCTGAAGTAATGTGATAGTTGCCACGCACACGCTTTTTCTCCGTGTGGCAACTAAGATTTGCTGAATTCCTGTGTTAGGTGCCACAATCATGCTATTTTCATTGCGGCCAGTGTTTTTCCGAATGATATGTGATAGTAACCACACTGTGATAGTTGTCACAATCGGTAGTCAATGTACATTCACGAGCCAACTGCACTGGATGGCAACCACTGTGCACATAAAGTGTGCCTGTTGCCACCTGGATAGTATATTCATGTGGCAAATAGAGTGTGAACACACTGTCTGTTGCCATTCTGCATATAAGACAATGTGGCAAATTGGTTGCATAATGTGGCAACCGACTTTGCATATCAAATGTATCAGATGCCATACATATGCTTTGCATGTGGCAAGTTTTTGCTGACCTCTTTGCAGTTACATTTCCACCATGACAATTTGGTCTGTTCCCATCTCAGCAGAATGGCTCGTGGTGATCGTCAAAACGACGATGATGATTTCATGGATCCACCACAGCGTAATCGGGCAACTGGACGAAGAAAAGAGGGTGATGAGGTAAATGTTCATACATCCCCCCTTCCTCCTGCTGTATGTTAATGGTTGACAACCTTGAGCTTGCAGTCGTCTAGCACGAACTAAAATTTCTTTACATTGCAAAACGCGGCAACAACTGATCTCTTTTTTCCAAAAAACATGGCAACAACTGATCACTTTATGTCTGTTTTTTGCAGAAGAAGAAACGTATTCGTAATAGAGCCTCCCAAGAACGACTGACTGTGTTGACTGACAAATTCAGCAACGATCAGAAGGGGGCTGCTGCTGAGATGGGTATGCAGTCTATGATGGCTGTCCGGTGCACGAACCTTGTCAACCCTGTATGCGATTGGCTTGGTGA
The DNA here is from genome assembly GCF_003073215.2 of Triticum urartu. Classification (NCBI taxonomy): domain Eukaryota; kingdom Viridiplantae; phylum Streptophyta; class Magnoliopsida; order Poales; family Poaceae; genus Triticum; species Triticum urartu. Next base: position 613,912,304 of record NC_053026.1, on the reverse strand, counting down.
GATCTACGCCCTCGCCTCCAGAGAATTCGTGATTCCGGGACGCGGAAGACTACCGCTGAATGAGGAATCCGTGTTCTGCACGTTGGGTGTGCCCCGTGGACATATCAAAGTCCCGTACGAGGTCAACAACGAGATCGAGGAAGCGCTGTTCCCCCGTTTGTTTCCTGGGTTGGAATCCATGCCGAACACGACTGCAGTGGCAGATTCGTTGGAGGCCATGATGACGCACGGAGATGTTTTCAAGATGAAGCTACTCATGTACCTCATCTCAGCCGTTTTCGCGACGACCACTTCTCTTCGCCCAAGCAACAAATGCTTCCCCATCCTGGTGAATGATCTATCTTTACTACATTATTTTTCCTTCAATTTTTTTTGCTCCGATGTCATGTGCAAGCTAGTCACTGACAGTTTTTTTGTTGTTTTTTCCATTGGAATTCTGACGTGGCAACTCCTTGTCCTGAATTTTATGCGGTGCAGGCGAAACTGAAAGATGTGAAGAACATGAACTGGTGTAAGTTCATTGCCGACTTCCTGCATGATGCATTTGCAAGCAAGGTGTACCAGAAGGGTTGTCGACTGCATTTAATGGTATTTTTTTACCGGTCCTTTATGTGAACACTATTTTTTAACACATCATTATTCATGCATGTCAACATGATCATAACAAGATGGCAACTGCCATGTTGATTATGTGGCAACTGCCATCATGACTATATGGCAACTGCCATCATACTGTGATGGCAACTACCAACATTACAACATGGCAACTGCCATCATACTATGATGGCAACTGCCATCACTCTATGATGGCAACTAGCACATGCAGATGGCATATTCTTCGTAAAATACCATATATTTTCTCCTGTTATTTGTCGCAAAATACCATGACCGCAACTGATTTTTCTTTCTTTTTAAAATTGTTGTACATCAGCTCATGTACGTCGACTGCCTTGATCTGTCCACCGTGGACTTCACTGGGACAGGAGGCCCGCCGCCTGCGCACAAGTTTGCTGTTTCTGCGTGGACTATCGATGCTGTCAAGGCTGTGCTTGCTGCAGACAGGGTAACTGATAGCAAATATGGTAAACTGCAGGTTAGTTCTGCTTTTTTTGCAACACATGAACTGCTAGTCAGTGTTCATCATTCTCTCTCTTATATCGTTTCCTACTTTTTTTTCTTTCTCCCCAGCTGATGGCCAAGCATTCTATAGACTACAACGTGTTTGGGGGCCTCAAAACTTTGAAAAGTGGATGGACGTGCACTCAGCTCCGTCTTGTCCTTCAGAGGTAATCAAAAGATATACATATATGGTTTCTGTGGAGTATTTTTCGATGTCGTGCAAGTGATTGCAATACGGGGTTGTCATTGATGCCTCTTTGTTTTGTGTACACGCGAGGGCACCTGTTGAGCAGCTAATAGAGCAGTTTGCATCTGGAATGACTGGCTTGCTCGGGAAGTTGGTTGAGGGGTGGACGTCCCTCAGTGGCTCTGACGGCGACGCGGTTGCGAGGCAATTCACTTCATTTGTCCCAGAACGTACACACCGGCCAACCGGTTGCCGTGGCCGGTATGACTACAACAGTTCCCAGGAGCCCGCTGACACACAAGATGAACTAGGTGGAGACGCTGGTCTCAGCAAGGATGACGATGATGTCATGGATAATGTGCAAGAGGACACCGATGATGATGAACACGCTGAAGTTCGCGTAGGTGGTAACAAGGGCAAGGATGCAACAGATGTCCCCCAACCGGATAAAGTCAAACAACACACGGCTGTGAGAGGCGAAGGGGTTTTGCCATCAAAGAGGGGGATGGCTCCAGAGGGTGCTGGGCAAGTTTCTGCTGGCAAGAGGTCTAGGACCGACCCTGTAGCTGCCAGGAAGAGGTTTGACTTTCATCTTAGCTTTTTGCTTTGTCTATTTTCTTCGAACAGACTCATCCTCTTCTTTGCACTTGTGTTCTTTCAAACGCGGCAACGAGATTGCTGTCTGACAATTGCCACCTCTTTTTTTGACCTCCATCTCATACGTGTAGCGAGCCGACAGCTGGTGGACGAGCAATTACGAAGAAACAGGTGCCAACGCCAACCCGTGTTTCTGCTCGATTGAACAAAGGTGCTCCCATTGCCGGTGATACCACTTCCACCAGGACATCTCCTCGCACGACGACAACCAACACCGGGGATCCTGTCGTGTTGCCAGACCTGAGGAAGGCAGTCA